>NC_056728.1:1087387012-1087557012 GCF_019279795.1 Protopterus annectens
TCCAGAGCTGTGGACAAGGGTAAGGCGGTCCACACAGCCTATCTGGACTTCGCCAAGGCCTTCGACACCATCCCCCACTCTGGAATCATAGATAAAGTTACTAAGCTGGCCATAAATCCCTACGTCACTCGATGGGTTGCCAAATGGCGTACTGACAGAACCCAGACTATAAAATTAGCCGACTCCAAATCCAGCTCGAGACAACCTTCAGGGTTCAGTCCTGGGACTGCTCTTGTTTGGCATCTACTTCTCTGAAATATAGGCCAACACTAAGGGACTCTGGCTAACAAAGTTTGCAGATAACTGCAAACTGGGAGCCATTATTGAATCCCCAAATGATGTGGATATTCAACAAAAGGGCCTTACAGAAACAGATGCTTGGTGCCAGAGCCATGGGCTCAAGCTTAATGCCAAGAAATGTATAGTTATCCCTTTTGGGAAAAAACAAGTACCCATGAATTACCACATAGGTGGCAGTACACTAAACACCGAAACTGTGATGAGAGACTTAGGGACACAGGTAGACAGTGGTCTCAGCTTCAATAACCACATCGCCACAACAGTCAGGAAATCCTTCTATGTTGCACACCTCATCACTAAGGGCTTTTCATCCAGAAAAAAGGAGGTCATTGTCCCACTGTACTCATCCCTCATTAGACCCATTATAGAGTACAATGCCCCGTTTGGAATGTGTCTCACAAGACATATGCAACAGCTGGAAAGGCCGCAGAAATACCTCACTAAAAGAATCACAGGCCTAAAGCAGATGCCCTATGCTGACCATCTAAAAATACTCCAGCTATACTCTGTGGCATATCGTCTACTCAGAGGCGATCTGTGCTTAACATACAAGGCCATGTCAGACCCTGAGCTGTTGGACATGCTCCATTTAAAGAAATCCCAATCCCTCAGAGCCACACGCTCCAGGGATCTAAACCTTGTCATCACAATGAACAAAACATGCTGGAGGGATAGGTTCCTGACCCAGAGATTCCCCATACTCTGGAATAGACTGCCCATACATGTCAAGCAGAGGGCCTCCTTGGCCCTCTTCAAAAGGAACCTTGACGATTGGATAGGAGATAGGAAATTCACCCAGGGGATCACGTCAGTTGCCCTGCTACACAGGGGTCCAGGGAAGTAAATATTGTGGGAAGAAATATCCAGGGAATTGTTATGGCTAGGCTTGTATAGGCTCTAGGGCCGATAGCCTAGTACCAACCGATGAACCTATAAAACATTTTTTAAATGAAATGTACAGGAAAGAAAAAACAGTGTGCTTTTCCAGAATCAGTCAGCTCAAATTTTGATAATCTGCAGCCAGCTCCCATGGCACAAAGGGATAAAGCCCTCATTGCAGACTCAGAGACCCAAGATCAGTTACTGGATCAGGCATTTGATAGAGTTACCAGAGTAAGTTGGCAGTGCCCATCCTGGGAAGGATGCCCCATTGCTCTTATATCAGCAAGGGCACAAACCAGTGCTAGGCTGCATGTATGATAACCACCTCTGGCTAGCTCTTTCCCTCACTGGGGAATATGCAAACTGGGGGTGGCTGATAGGAAGACACATGATGGTCAGCAGAAACAGGGACGAAACACAAGAAAAAAAGCCATGATAATCTCCATGTTTGTGCTGAATGTTTTTAAAGACTTGGTGGTATTTGAGCTGCAGTATTCACCAGATATTTGTAGGAATAAGATTATTTGGGTACAGTAAAATGTTATTCTGTTACCTTTCTGTTTAAAATATTCTTTTCTGTGCAGTTACTTATTTTTAGACGGAATTCATTTATTCTTTTCTTTTGCCTTACTATTAAGTGTAATGTTTTTTATGTATTATTGCTGGGGCTTTATTTTAAGAAACTTTTCCACATTTGTGTAACTTTTTGCACTCACCTTTTTTGTAATGTGACTGTTTAGCTGAAATCTGCTTGAAATACTGAACACTCTTCCAGTGAACCCATCAGTAACTGAGATGTTTTTTTCTTTTAAACAAGAAACATCTTTATTGAATTATCACTTATGACGTGGGCAATTTTACATTTATATAAATTAAAGCAAACCATATTAAGATATTTTCAGTTGCAAACATTATACATAACATATAATCTTCAGTTATTGTGAGTCAATATAGTTCGTTCAGTGCCTGCCTTTCATTAAACCCATTCCTCATACAAAACATTATAATGTGTGTATTGATACCAGAATTAAAATTTTTTCATGTAATTTGCTCCTACCCTTTTCAAAAGATCTCACTATTAATATATTCACTACTTGTAGTATGGTTGGTTTAGACTTTGATTTCCATTTTCTACTAATTGCTTTTTTGGCAGCCACCAGAATTAAACACATTAAGGCCTTACTATGTCTAGGCAATTGTAATTCAGTTTCACATCTCAAAAAATAATTTCCTTAGTTACACTAATTTGCTCACTCAGCATTTCTGACAGAGTAGTCTGCAGCGAATTTTTAAAGTCTGCCAACTCATTACACTCCCAACTCCCAATTACCCCTATTTCCCTATCACACCTTCAACATCTGTGTGAACAATTGCAAGCAAAAATCCTAAATCTTCTAGACTTTGTTGCGTACTTGGTAGCCATGCATATATGTTCCCATTGTTTCTTTGTGAATTGCTTATCCAGTCTGTCTTCCCACTCCTTTCTAACCTCCTGTGATTGATTCCTGTAGTTATTGTACAATATTTATATGCACTACTAATTATCCATTTTTAACAGCAGCTATTATTCTAGATATTACTAAAAATTCTACAAATGCTGGTCTTTCACTTAGGATCTCCCTGTTCCTTTCTGTTTGTTTATACTCTGACATCAATCCTTAATAAGGAAGGCAATCTCTAGCCAGCAGTCCAAATGTATTCTTGGCCTTTTCCAATTATGTTACCTTTCCCTAATTATTTGCTCCCAATACCTTAGTTCCTTTGACAGTTTTTTCCAGTAAATTCCAGCTCCCTCTTGCCTATTCTCTGTACCCCTAATTGCAGTTATCCCTATCAGCAAAATCTCCTTTCTCCATTCCTGTGTTGGCTAAGTTCTTAGAATACTTTCTGCTACTTTATGAATATAATATTCTGTATGGTTGTTCTTAAGGATCTGCATTCAATATCTCCACCTCTCCTTATTGCTTGAGCTTCCCCCCTGTTTCATCATCATCATCTCTTTCTACTTTGAATTGTAGCTTTCTGCTTAATTTATGTATAGGAGCCTTAACTGTATAGCAGTGAAATATCCATTCAAATCAGGTGATCCCAAACTATCTTGTTCTTTTGGTAATTGCTGTCCACAACTTCCCCTCTGGTTGATAAAAAAATATGCCTGATCCTGTACAAAACTAAAGGAACTAAAAACATTTCACTGCCTGTATCTTACTATCCATATCCATAAAACATGCTTACAATTTCTCAGTTTTTGTATTATCTTTTTAATCTCTTCCAACATATCTGTAGCTGCCATGCCAGAATCTTTTTTAACCCTTGCTCCTAAGTACTTCATTTTATCATGTCCTCATAAATGTGGGTATTGCTGAACTAATTCATGTGTGGGCACATAGTTTACAGCTATTGGGTTTGTTTTATCCTCATTAATTGTATATTCTAAAAAGATGTGAAACTGTCTTAGAATGTTCCACAGTAATAGCATGCCTTTTCTGGTTTTATCAGGTACAAAATATTATCATCTACAAATAAAGCCAATTTTCCTGGATTACCAGACCAATTATATCATTGAATTTCCAAATCCCTTATTTTCTTTGCTAGTGGTTCTAAATATAATGTAGATGATAAAGGGGAATACAAATGCGTCCACTACCCTATTCATAAAATCTCAGTTTACTCTGTCGAATTATTTCTCTGGATCATCATTGTTCTGTTAATGCTGTTGAATGTTTGTTTCTCCTCCACAAAACCACATTGATCCATTTCTATCATTTTTGGCACCACCTTCTGTTAGCCATTATAGACCTAAACACTTAGTAATCATGGTTTAGAATTAAAATGGGCCTATATGAAGCTGGTTATGATGGGTCTTTACCATCTTTAGGTATTACAGCCACCACAGCTTTCTTCCAGGATGTTGGTGCTTTTCTAAAATACTTATCACTTTCTTCCCTTCTAGCTTTCAGACTTCCACAGGAATTCCATGTATTCCTGGAGACTTTCCAGTAGATTTGTTATACATCACCATTTGTATCATATGTCCTCCTGTCCTGTTACTAATTAAGCCTCATCTACTTCTAACCTTAGCATATTTAATTCTTCCCTAAACATTTCCATTTGTACTTTTTCTTGATTTCTACATTTCTCTGCTTTATACAGGTTTTCATAAAATTTCCAAAATATTTCTAATACCTCCACAGGATCTCTGGATATTTTCCTTGTTATGGGCCTCCCAAGCTTGGCAACAACTCTTTCTACTTTCTGTTGCCTGAGCTGTTGTGCTAAAAATGTTTGTGCTTTGGAGTTATTATAAAAAAATAGTTGATTAACAGCAATCATTCTAAATTCATGCATATTATCCAGGTAGTCCCTTATATTCTTTTTAACACTGTGCAATTGTGCCACTTCTTGTTCTGTGAGATTACCTCTGTTCTGCATTTCTTTAACCTTTGTCAGTCCCTCTAAATAATTATTTTTTTTTCTTTTATTTCTACTCTATTTTTAATCTCTATTTTGATTTTTATCCCACTCCCTAGCTATACTTTTTTAAGAAATGTCTTTCTTCCCTAGTAACTCCCGAATAATTTCCACTACCCATTCCATAAATTCCTCTCTGTTTAACAGATGGGTGGGGACACACTAGTGTCTCATTTTTATTTCATTACCATGTATTTTTATTTTAGTCATTATTAGTGCATGATTTGAAATATGCGTATCAAAACTGTCAATTAAATTTATATGTTCCTGTGAAATATAATTTCTGTCTAGCCTAGCTTAGTTTCTGTACCTTACGGAATAAGTTGTAAAAACTCCCCGAGCTCCTGTCACTGAATTCACATTTACCACACTAAACATTTTAATTTCTTTTTTTCAAAAATCTACCCTTTTTTGTTATATTTTCCCATCTAGGTCCCCACATACATCCTGACTGTTGCAAATCAAATTGTAGGCCCACCTATAAGTAATACTACCTGCTGAAAAGTGGTAATGCCTCCCAGAATTTTCTTAAGCTCCGTTGTAGCAGTTTTTGATAAAATATAAATACATGCCAGTGTAGTCCTCTACCCTCTTGTGAGTAGCCCCTTATTCTGCAAATTTACTATTATTAATCTTTTTTTTCTCTTCTATCACTATTGAAGAAGCTCCTCTAGCAGTTAGTATAAATACTCCTCTTTTCCTTTGTCCCAGATATTCTACTGAATAACCATCCTGAAATCCTTTCTTTATCAAATTCACATGCTTGGTTGTTTCCAAATGTATCTCCTGTAGCATAGCTATTTGCACTGTGCATTTCATAACATAGTTCACAACTGTTTTTTTTTTTTGTTTGTTTGTTTGTTTTGCATTTACCTGTGAGACCATTCACATTCAAAGATAGTATGGAAAGTGCTGCCATTATGTAAAGAAGTTATTATTTCCACCTGTTTTTTTTATAACAGCTTTTTTAAATGTGTAGTTTCAGCTTTTGTGTTACATGCATACTCTGTTTGGCAGGTTTCTTTTATACAGTTGTTTCTTGTCATATCCATTTGAACCTATGTCACATCTTAGAAGATTTTTTTATTTTTATGAAAGCCCTCAAACAAAAGAACAAGCACACCCCCATAACCTATTAAGTTAATACAAACACACAAAACTATGTACATCTTTAAGTAATGAACTTTAACCTTTCTAATAGGAACATTTCTCCCAGATTAACAGCTAAACTCACAGACTTTATCTGACCTATAATGAAGGTTATCCATGCTAAGAAGCATCATGCAGTCTATGCTTCTACTTACAGTATGTGCTGTCTATATTTTTCCTATCTTCATTCTACCCCCAGATGTAGAAAACAACTTGAATGCTTTCAGTAAACATTATCGTTTAGCCATTGAAAGAAAATAGTATTAATTTTTATTGCCCTCTTATAAGATTATTTCCATAGAAACATGATAACGAGCTACACAGTCGCCTTCAGCTGCAAGCATTTCATGTTGCGCTGTGAACATTTATTTGCTAAAGAAAAACTTTTCATTACATTCAGTGTTCTCTTATTTACTTGCTCCCACTTAAAACACATTGTTAAATCAAGCCAAGGGCCCTAATCTAGTCATCTCCCCATGCAAAAGAAAGAAAAAGCACCAACTGAGATCTCAATGCTACATTAATTTAGCTTGTAGCAGTGTGCATCATGAAAGCAGGAAAAGAGTACTGACATGGCAAAGATGTCATTAGCTTCTCAAGAGGAAGTATGTGAGTGTGTGAAAATATGTATGTGTATATAACTGTGCGTGTGTTTAAATATATGTGTGTGTGTGTATATATATATATATATATGGTTTGCAATCACATAGTCGATCGCACTGTGTGCGATCAACGTATGTGCGTAAATCAGGTAGCAGAACCATTAGTGCGAGTACTATATTGTCGAACCTAACAATAGTGAACAGCGGCTATAGCAAGGTTTGACAGTGTAGTGCAGATCGCACTATAGTGGGGATTGGGAAATATACCTTTCCTCAGTGTAGTGCAATCTCGGAGTTTGTATATATAAGTAGGGGGGTGCAGGGGGGCTTGCCCCTCTGCAAAAAATGTTACAATATATTTAGCGGCTAAGAGAATTTCAGTGAAGTTGAAATGTTTGACATTCGACTTCACTGAAATGCTCAGTTTGACATTTACTGTGGTCGTTGTTCTGATTTCCGAACATTTTCTTCGGATATATGCACTTTAAGCCACAGTAGTGTCAAACATGTGATAGTAAACCTATATGAAATCTGAAATCCCACTTACCCGAAACGCAAAAGGCCAAGATGAAAAGCCGACATCCAGGAAGACCAACCATCCGGAACACCAAGGTAAGTAACCACTTGGCCAGGATGCTGACCTTTGCCCATTATCTTTGCAGTAGTACGATCTCGGAGTTGGAATATTCAGGTGGGGTTCAGGGGGGCGAAGCCCTCCACATGGGAGGGTGTTTTTGTGCTTTGGTGTTAGTGCGTTTGCGGATCGGTAACTTACCATTAGTGTTTTGTCAATATTCCGGAGAGTAGTTCTTCCTGGATGTCGGGTTTTTTGTATCGGTCTTTTCGATGTCGGATAAGTGGGATTTCGGGTTTCTAAAGGAGATCTATATACGTTTGTGTGTGTGTGTACACACACCACGCACAGTATATATGCACACATATATAATCTCAGCACACATATCAATACATATCTATCTATATATATATATATATATATATATATATATATATATGTGGGTCCCCTTCGAATAGTCAGCATTTCACAGTGTCGACATTCATATGGCCGAGAACATATGCTTGTATGATTGACATTTGAAATGTCAACCATGGGGAACCGGCATCTCCCTACAGTGCAAAATGGAAAGATTTCCACTTCTGCGCTGTAGTGCGATCTCGGATTTAGTATATTTAAGTTCTGGGGGGGAGGGCAGAGCCCCCCCAGGGGGGTTGCAGGGGGGCGAAGCCCTCCTGCAAGCAGCGTTAAGGTACTTTTTTCTTTTTTTTTTTTTATGTTCTACTTGTATGGTTGACATTACAAATGTTGATCATATGGTCTCAGCAATATGAATTTCGACATTGTGAAATGTCAACCATATCAAGTAGACCTATATATATATATATATATATATATATATATATATATATATATATATATATATATATACACATATATATGCCCTTAATGAGTAGCATAGTCTAAATACAGGTCTGCAGCATCCAGAGCTTCATCTGCCCAGTTTTAAACATTTTTTGAGGTATTACAGCTATAATTTAAATGCTTTTTTCTGCAAAAAAAAAAAAAAAAAAAGTTCTAAGCTTGTTTTCCACTTTCCTGTAACTAGAGTATTCCAGATATAAATTTGCTGTATCCAGGACTGTTTTGTAAGTTTCTGAGTTCTCCAGACCATTCTGTTTTAGAGGGAAGCTGTCCAGCTTATCAGTGGGAGTGATAAGCACTAGGTAGCCTATCTACCACAAGAGGAGTGGTTTCTGGCTCTGAAATTGTAGTTTTTGGCTGTTTGGGCAGTTATTTCTATCCCTTTCAACTTTCTCTTCTCTCTTGCACTTTAATTAGCTTATTCGCCTAGCACTTCATCAGGCTTTTTGTAGCAATTATTGTAGCACACATAAGTGCTATCAGCACTAGACATCCTATAAGGAAATAGCTCCAGTACTTAGTAATGATGACCATCCCTCCTGGCATGTCTGAAGGTCAGTTTCCTGTGCTTTCTCCTATTAACCTGGTGAACTTGGGCATTCTGAGGCAGTGTAGCAACTGCCTCATGTACACAGACAACCCTCTCCTCTTACCTCCCAACACTCAGACTTGTGAGAGATGCGCTTATATCTCCAAACTGGAAGCCATGCACACTCCAGCCAAGAACAGAATAGCTGGTCAAGAGTAGAAGGTCAAGACTTGCACCACACCACATGGAACACATAGCCCTCCAGAACACCCACCATTACAGCCCTCACATAAAAACACAAACCACACACTCGTCTTCGTGGAGGCTCTCAGTAGATATCTACCCAAACAGAGACCTCCAAGTCAGAAATGCAGTCGACCACCACAACACAGCACAAACCACAAGACACGCAGCTCACCTACACAGTGTGCCCCTCAACCTAAATGCCTAAGGCAAAACAGCTTGCCCAATACAATAATCATAGGCGACTCAATAGTGAGGCACACTGATGTCTCTCTCACTAGGTTGAATTAAGAGAAGGTAACAGTCAGCTATCTATCAGGTGCCAGAATCCGACACATAACACACGCACTCATGTCACTCCACAACAAGTACACGTATGACTCTGTCATTGTCCATGTGGGTGTGAATGACCTGAGATGCACCTCCCTGGACTACATGAAAAGAGACATGGTGGATAATGTGGCCCAGGCAGGTATGACCCAAGCCCTGAGCAGCATCCTACTGTTGCCAAGAATGATACCACAGAACAAACAGAAAATTATTGACTTCAACAATTGACTAAGTTTCTGGTGTCATTCTAAGGGGATCCAGTATCTGTCTGCTTGGGATGACATGATTGACAGACCTTGATGCTTTGCCAGAGATTGTCTGCATGTGTCATCCCTGGGTTTCTGGGCACTTGCTAAGGCTCTTGCCACCTCTGTAGTACCTTTTTTAGGTGGTGTTCCAAAGACCAAATTACCACTGCAACAGCTATAAATAAATGCAATCTGAGGGTCATGCTGCACAACTCTAGAAGTCTAAATCTCAAGATGCACTCGCTCGAAGCACTCTTCAAAATGGAGAACATCAACATTTGTGCTGTAACATAGACCTGGTTTAAAGCAGCAGAAAGCACCCCTGCGCTACCAGGCTATAACTCATTCCACACCTTTAGGCTCCAGAACATGGACTGAAGCTCCAAAGGCAGTGGTGTCTCCATATTCATAAAGGATATGCACACCTCCAGACTAGTAGCCCAGCATAACACATCTGAGGTACTCCAGGTACAACTAACATTGGGTAAGATGACAATTCAGGTTGTAGCTTGCTCTAGGTCCCCAACCATGTCCCAAGACTCTCACTCCACAGTCCTAAGCACCCTGGAAACTATCAAGATCCAATACAACAATCTCATACTAGGTGACTTCAACTACCCGTCCATCAGCTAGGAAAACTACTCATGCGCCAATGCAGTGGCCCAACTCTTCCTGGAATTCATCAGTACCAATGAGCAGCTCATTCTTACCCCCATTGCTCTGCACTCATAGTCATTTCCTCCTTGGTTAGATCCGACCACAAACTAATCACCATGGAAATCCACATCTCACTCACACCCCCCACAGAGGTATCCACCATGAAAAACTATTCCAAAACTGACTTTGGACTCCCAAAACAGAGGTGGCAAACTTCATGGCACCCAAGCCAATGGAAAATAGATGCATGACTGCCGAATCATACACCAGTGCACTGTACGATCACGTACATAAATGCATGGAGCTAGCCATACCCAACAGAACCAAGACGCTCTCCTCCAAAATAAAAAGGAAGTCAGTCTGCTGGTCCCCTGCCATTAATAAACTCTACAACAGAAGGAAGAAGCTGTTTCAGAAAAAGGTGATGTCCCTAGACTGGAAAGATTCCCTTATTAGCCTCAGCAAAAAGTTGAGATCCCTCATCAAAACCTCCAAAGTCAGCTATGAAGACAGAATTGTGGCACACACTGAAAACAACTACAAAACTTTTTTAGCTATATCAAGAATCTCCATGGCAATACCCAAATTTGTTATGAGTTACTGCACAATGGTACCTCCTATACTAGCAGACAGATTCAGTGCCAACTTTACCCCTTTCTCCCCCCCAAAGGACCAGTCTCAGTACCGGAAGAATGCCAGGCACCAGCATTACTGCAGCACAGTCTAATGCCAAGAATACCGCTTCCATGGACTCAACAATATTCCTGGCTGTGTTCTACATATAAAAATACCTTTTTAGTAGTTCCTCTTTTAAATCTTATAGTACTTAATTTATGACATTAGATGTGTTTGTTGCTTTTAGTAACAGCAAAGAATTTAATGAATTTTACCTTAGGTCTTTAAGCTGCAATTCATGTATATAATTAATTGCTTTTGCTTTTGTGTTGTATTGGTTAATTGTGTAATTAGGGGGCAGAGGGGGGAGTTTTCTTGTGTGGTTATAAACCTAACTGGTTTTTGTGCCTGCTGTTTGTTTGTCATTGTACCAGACAAAAGGCGCTTTACTTCACTTTCTCAGTGTGGCACTGTATTGTATTCTTTGTTCTCTTGTTTATTAAAGGGCTGAATAGCTGAAGATTCCAGAATTTTGAAGTGCTTTATCCTGCATTTTTTGTTACTCTACAGTTTGTGGTGTTGGTTTGAAATGTTATCTTGGTTTGATGGCCAGTGGGACCAGCACTGATTCCCAGGATCTTTACAACACCCAGGAAAGCCAAAATGAAGCTGGGAACCTTACTAGGCTTATAGCCATGTTTTCTCAACATTTGGACACTTTATCAGAGCACCTAGATGCTCTACTCCCTCCAACTAACTGTGCTACAGTGGCTAACAACTCAACCCTAAGAGCTGACACTTCTCAAATAAGAGGTAAGACCACTCAGTGTCTCCTAGGACAAGGTACTGGGACCTGACCACCGACGGTGAACACCTTGACTGGTTTGATGTGTCAAAATAGCTAAACACCATTCCAGCATTGAATTAATGCAACTTATCAGGTAAGCATTATGGTCGCATGATAAACTGTTTGAACGATGAAATCAATGTTATAAATGCACGTATGTGTGATTTAATTGAATTTTCCCGGTATAAATATAACTACAAAAGATGTTTTGAAAGCATCGACAAGTATGTGGATAAATTAAGACTCGCAAAATTTTAAAAAATTACAGCGAGATATTAAAGCTTACTCTAGTGGTACAGCCTATCCTGCCCCCCTCACTCCCAGAACTGGAATGGGCCAATCCAATTGAGCATGTCATCAGTACGTCCAACAATGGCAGTTTCCAACCCTAAGAGTCTGCAATCAGTTCAACCAGGGAAGCAGCTAGACCAATTAGATGACTTTGACAACTCTGTTATGGAACCCGACCATGAGGACCAGGTTTTTCTGCAGGAAGGCCTCAACAACAAGTGTTTACAGGAGACGAAAATCGGAAGGGGAGAAATGGCCAACAGCAACAGGAAGAAAAGGTAACCCTTTTGGGAGCTGGAAACATAGCACAAGGAGACCAAAGTGCAACAGGTGCTATTGATCTGAACTGTTTAACCAGTATTAACATTTATCCATCAGTTAGTCCATTTATGTGGTCTATGGATGTTCCGTTTCTTCTTCTGTTTTTGATGGTGCTGCAGTTGTGCTTGATACTGCGGGTTGTAACAGCAGTGACGGATTTTATAACACTGAGCCTTCCATTGACACCTTGGTCATTAGCAATGACCCTAAGCACGAACCATTAAACTACAGGGACTCTGAGTTTATCGTACATGTGCATAGTAACTCTAATGATGCTTTAAATGTCCCAAATGTATTAACTGCTTTTAATAATGTTGTTTCACCCATTTGATGATCCGGTTAATGTGACAGCATCAGTAATCAGGGGGAACGAGGGTTTAATAGAGGGCTTGAATAGTTGCTATAATGTTTCTACATTGAATGGCTGTATTGTGGAGCTTCCTGGACTCCCTTCATTTTGTGATAAAGAGAAGTCAAACGGACTTGATATTGTAAACATGAACAATGTAAGCAGTATGAATTTTGTTTCTACACAGGTTAGTGCATACAAGAATTCTATGACTGTTGTCCCATTAGATTCAGTACTTAGGTCAAATTGCTGTTCAGCTAATTTAGAGTGTGGAATTGGTAGTGACCCACTTCAATAAGGAAGCATTATCTTTTAGTTTGTCCTATAGGGACAATTTAGGGAATGAACATTCAGGTTTGAGCAACTTTGGTTCACTTTTATTGACACATGGTGATTTTAGTGAAGGTACTAATGCCTTTAATGTTGCACCAAAGGTTTTTGCTGAAGGCTTGAAAAATGTGAAAGTACCAGTAAAGAGGGGGAAGGGAGATTCAAATGGAACATCGAACAGTTTCTGTGTGGAGTCCCCTGGGCCTCATTTGATCAATGATAAAGAAGAGTTAGGACCATGTGATGTGGTGGACAGCATTCCAAGTGCTTTTGTACTGGATAGTGCAGATCTAACAGTGGATGCTCTCTCATCTCAACCTTTGCATTATAAAAGAGCAGACATCTTTGATCCTGTTAATTCACTAATGAGTAACTTGTCAGGAGATGAAAATGATGCTATAAAGTATATGACTTCGGAGGAATCCTCAACATTATTCATTCAAGACAAGAATATTGGTATAGACACCTCTCTAGAAGTCATTTTAGAAGAGAATGAGCAACCAGTGCCCCCTTTAACTATCATTAAAAATCAAAGAGAAGATATTTTTCCATCTATAATTTTACACCTTATGAGATTGAACCTTGTGTAGTGGAACTTCTAGCCAAGGGACTTTCCTTTGTGCCTTCTAAACCTATAAATGTTGTCCACACAATTCTAGCTTTAAAAACAGTCCATCAGGAAATTGAACCTACAAGTGTTGTTTAAGGGGGAGCAATCTGTGCCATCAGAATATTATATTCCTAGTACCTTCAATCCCATTAGCCACCCCTAGTTTCTACATTTGAGAAAATTTGTGAAATAGACCTTAGGAGGCTTCACCTAGAGAAACGTAATCAAGTGAGTAATGTAGATAGGGAGGTTTGGCCAACCTTTCTAGATTTTTCCCATTTACCTATAAGAACATTTAAACCCGATAAGGGGGGAGGACTGGTTGTAATGGAACAGGACTGGTATACTCAGAAGATGAGTCTTATGCTGAATACTGACACTTATATCAGAGTCAGTCTCAATGAATTCAACACAGCCTATAGGAAAATTAGAGAGCACTTGAATGATCTATTTATTGAACAACTTATAGATTTACATTTGTTAAACTACTTATCCATGCCAGCTCCAAGGACACCAGTGGTGTTCAGATTACTGAAAATACATAAATCTCTGACAGATCCACCTGTGAGACCACTGGTTGATGCCTGCCATAGTATTACATACCGTTTGGCAAAGGTAGTAGATAACATCCTGAAGAAACACCTGTTGGATTAGGAACATATTTGTAAAGATTCATGGGCCTGTCTAAGTAAATTAAACTCATTAGTGTCAGATGGTGTTTATAACTTTCTAACTATAGACGTCAGGGATTTATACACGTCCATACCCCATGATGAAGTGATAGATCATGTTTTACGTTTCTTGGGTTTGAAAGGTGCCCCAGATAGTGATATCAGGTTAGTGAGTATATTATTGGACATTGTCTTATCAAACAATTACTTTTTGTTCGAGGAACAATTATTTTTACAAAAAATAGGGGTGGCAATGGGGTCCCCATGCGGGGCCGGTTTTGCAAACTCAGTAATGGCACTATGGGAAAGAAATTGCATTCTTTCACAAAATCAGTTAACAAACCAATTTTTCTTATAGACACGATTTCTTAATGACATTTTAATCTTGTATAAGGGGAGTGTGGATAAAGTGAAAAGGTTTGTGGATTATTTGAATCAAACCACTACCTTTTTAAGTTTTACATACACATTTAACACAGAAAGTATAGCTTACTTGGATATAAAAGTGTTTAAAGATCATTCCCAAAGGGAGTTAGGTGCTAGGATCCATAGGAAAGATATGTTTTCAAACACTTACACTTCAACAGTTCCCGTCTTTTCCACCAAAAGAAATCGGTAATTAAAGGACAATTAGTCCGAGTGGCAAGGATGGTAACTGTTGATAGTGAATTTAAAGTAGAATGTAGGAAGACAGCTAACATGTTCCTTACCCGAGGTTATCCAAGATAGCTTATAACTGAAATGATGGATGAAGTGCTGTATAAAAGATCTAGTGGATTTTATTCACCTTTACTTCAAAGTTCATCGTCTCCATGTAAAGGAATGAATACATTCCAAAAGGTTAATAGGTCACCAGTTTTATTTATATTAACATTCAGTCTTGAATGTGGCCACAATTATAAAGAAAAACTGGAACCTGTTTAGTAATAACTTAGAACTATGTACTTTGTTAGGTCCATCCCCTTCCTTTACATTCAAGAGAGGTTTGAATTTGAAAAATTTCTTAGAATGGACCAACATACAGTCGTTAAGAATCCTGGGATGAGCAAATGCGAATCCTGTAATTTTTGTAAACACATGAGTATAGGTTACTCATTTAACATAAGGGACAACAACTACAAGACTTTAGCAGGTAAATACAATTGTAACACTAGCTATGTGGTTTACTTTGCCCAGTGTTACTTATGCTCCACATTTTACATTTGAAAAACAGATCGTAAACTGAGGGAGTGTGTATGAGCACCTTTATTGTATCAGGAAAAGCAAGGTCGAAAATGCACTAGCTGCCCAAATTAAAATGAAGCCTACCAATAGTTTCAACTTTAGAGTGATAGACCAAGTAATAGGAGATAGAAGGGGAGGCCCGAGATCTTTACCATTAGTAAAAAGAGAATTGATGTGGCAGATTGGTTTAGATGCTTGCCACTCTCCTGGTATTAATGATGGGTGCTTCATTCACTGCTTGTTGAAACTGAAAAGTCTTATTATATAATTTATAATTTATTTCTTTGAGTGTTTTTTGTCATGAGTAACCTATCAGATTTATGCATTCTGAGTTGTGTTATATACATTCATATATATATATATATATATATATATATATATATATATATATATATTCACTGACATCTTTTGATGTTTAATTTCTGATTTTTAAAGTATGTATTATGTTAAATAGGATGTTATATCTTTTTAGTAGTTCCTATTTTAAATCTTATAGTACTTAATTTATGACATTAGATGTGTTTGTTGCTTTTAGTAACAGCAAAGAATTTAATGAATTTTACCTTAGGTCTTTAAGCTGCAATTCATGTATATAATTAATTGCTTTTGCCTTTGTGTTGTATTGGTTAATTGTGTAATTAGGGGGCAGAGGGGGGAGTTTTCTTGTGTGGTTATAAACCTAACTGTTTTTTGTGCCTGCTGTTTGTTTGTCATTGTACCAGACAAAAAGCGCTTTACTTTACTTCCTCAGCGTGGCACTGTATTGTGTTCTTTGTTCTCTTGTTTATTAAAGGGCTGAATAGCTGAAGATTCCATAGTTTTGAAGTGCTTTATCCTGCAAGTCCTTCTATGGGGCACATCTCAGTACCAAGGGTTTTGCATCCAGGAAGAAAGAGGTCATCATTTCTCTCTACTCTTTACTCATTAGACGAATCATAGAGAATAGTGCCCCATTTGACATGTACCTCACTAGACACCTGCAATAGCTGGAGAGGCTACAAAAGTACCTCACGAAGAGGATCTTAGGCCTTAAATACATGTTCTACTTGGACAGACTCAAAAAACTCAAGCTATTCTCTGTCTTATATCATCTACTAAGAGGCGATCTCGGCTTGACTTACAAAACCATGTCTGAACCAACTCTGTTAGAAATGCTACATCTAAAGAAATCTCAATCCCTCCGTACAACACACTCCAGAGACCTCAACATCATTACCACAATCAACAGAACATGCTGGAGGGACAGGTTCATAACCCAGGGACTGCCCATGCTCTGGAAAAGACTTCCCATACATGTCAAGCAGAGCACCTCACTAGTCCTCTTCAAGAGAAATCTTGATGAGTGGATGGGAAATAGAAAGTTCACCCCGGGGATCACTCCAGTGGCTCTACTAGAGACACTGGGAAATAATGACAGGTGGCACAATGCCAGGGCACTTTCTGGGCTAGGCTTATAAAGGCCCCAGGGCCATTAGCCTAGTACGCACCTATGAATCTATATATATATATATATATATATATATATATATATATATATTTATGTGTGTGTGTGTCTGTGTGTGTACAGATTAAAAGACCCTGATGACACCAACTGGTGAAATCATTTTGTCCTGCCTTTGTTACTGTTGTTCTTCCTTTTGGACAAAGTTGTTGAATGTGATGTTATCCATGCTGCTAACACTGGAATTACTGCAGTATTAAAAACTATATTATGTATGCATTTTTGAAGTGGGGGATTTTTTGTATGTACATTTACACGCACACATACACACACATTATATCTGTGTGTGTGTGTGTGTGTATATATATATATATATATATATATATATATATATATATGTGTGTGTGTGTGTGTGTGTGTATATATATATATATATATATATATATATATATCTATATATATATCTATATATCTATATATATATATATATATATATATAGAGAGAGAGCGAGTGCGCTAGATAGATATATTTGTATATTTGTGTGTGTGTGTGTGTGTATATATATATATATATATATATATATATATATATATATATATATATATATAGACAGACATCCGCGGTGGTACAGCGGTAGCGATGTTGCCTCACAGCAAGAGGTTCGCCCGTTCGATTCTTGGCTGGAGTGCGGGAAGTGCCTTCTGTGTGGAGTCTGCATGTCCTCCCCGCGGTT
This sequence comes from Protopterus annectens, assembly GCF_019279795.1. Taxonomy (NCBI): domain Eukaryota; kingdom Metazoa; phylum Chordata; order Ceratodontiformes; family Protopteridae; genus Protopterus; species Protopterus annectens. The sequence goes on from NC_056728.1 coordinate 1,087,404,295, forward strand.
GGGTGGGTGTTCGAAAGACATGCCTAAATGGGCCTGCCTTCGTTGAAGGTTGAACGTCGAGCTGGCACCTCGGCGTTCGTGAAAATCTACTGCCAATCATTAGTGGACCGGAGTTCCGCTGTGGCGACCCCTAACTGGGAAAAGACAAACAACAACAACATAGATCAAATATATCTGTACACATTATATAAAATTGAAAGATATAGTCTTAGCTAAGTCTTAATTACTATTGGTAAGATTGCACTTCAGACCAAGGGGGTGAAATTCTGTGGAGGCAATGATTATACCTTCATATTCTGTAGGTGTAAAAATTATGTAGGTGTGTTGAGTGTTAGTTATAACCTGAGACATTAGTACATATCTGCTTTACTCCCTTTAGGCCAGAACCCTTCATGTTATTACTTGGTGGTCAGTAGTGGTGATCATGAGATTATAGCAGCTGAACAATCATATAAGACACCTTCACATAATGATTGCTGTTATGTCTGTAAGAGATTACAAAATGTTGCTTGAAGAATGTATAAAATGAATAGATTCTCAGGATTCAGAGACATCCACCACATCAAATGTTTTCTTTTCAGATGTATACTAAGATATGCATTTCCTATTTTACTGATGTATCTGGTTCTCTGTCCTCTGTCTTTAAAAGGAAGACAGTTGAAGGAAGGAGAAGCAGAGATTTCTGAGAAAGATTAGGAGTGTTTTAAGTCTTTTATAGAATTTACAGCCTGTTGTTTAAACTGAAGATAAGACTGTATTATCAGTTATTTCATCAAGTTCCCCTCCCACAACAAGGCATCACAGTTAATGAGACAGCCTCTTGAAATGTGAACTTCTGCAAACAAGAGCCCAGACACTTCGTGGTACACCAGTTAACCATCAGAATTTATACAGGGCTCATACATCATATACTGCAGTGATCAGTCTGGTTTTAGTAAGGATTCTACTGTAAGATAGGGAAGCTTTTATTTCAGACAGGTATGATAAAAACATGTAGGACTCCTCTACCCTGACAGTTACAGCCTTAAATTGCCGGCTTTCATATTCTTCCAGATGCACAAAATACAAAGTAGAGCTCCCCCTCCCCATTAGTGAAGCTACAGCAAAGTTTACGCTGTTTATTTATTTATTTACTTACTGGTTAATAACTGTGTAGCTGGACTGGTTTGTTGACCTTTTTCAGCAAGCTTAATGAGCATCACATCCAGTGCCGTCCACGTAAGTCTATCTAAATGATAAGCCCAGCAATTCTTATCACCTGCAAAATTAATATCTCAGTCCTGATGCATGCCTGTGAACAGTTTCCACTTTTTTGATGTCTAGAAGCAAGCTAACAAATTTTCTGCTCTGACATTAAAATTACTTTTCAAATCTTTCACTGGCATTGCCAGAATTGCCTCTGGAAAGACAGAATATAATGCCACAAGGGGAAGTTTCTGGTCTTCCTTGATATCAAGAGGATTCTGGAATTTTAAAGTTCCTTGCATGGTTACTTGCATAGGAATTGGCCAGAAGGTTTAGTACACAACCCTTGGCCTCAGCTGGGGCACTGGCATAAGAACCAAGACTTGAAGAGTCTAGTGGTAAAAATACAGGAGTCATGTCAGTTGGTCAAATTCACTTTAACTGAAAATGAATTCACCACAAAATCCTACTGCAGCAGATTTCAGCACCGGGGATTAGTGGCTTGTTAAAATAGCTCATCTTCAGCTAATACTGGCATGAGGCTGTAACAGTTCATTGCTTTGGCAGATGATGCAGGATCTGATGGTGACACCTCCAAAGCTACAGTTCAGGGATGCAGACATCACCTAGCCTTTAATTCTTTATCTGGAGCTCATTGCCATCCAGCACACTTCTGGGAGACAGATATAGAATCACCTAGCCATGAGTCTTGAGTACTCCAGGCCAAGAATTTCCTCCAAGAGTCTCGCACCTGGTCCAGGAAGGACTTTTAGGTTGAAGGTGTCTACTGAGTTGTCTCTTGTCAGGGCTAGCTATTCAAGCCAGAGTGTCAGGCAAATGTTTGATACCTGTGTGAAATTAAAGCGTAGGTGGGACCTCAGGTCATTGTTGCTCACATGCTGCCTTAGCAGCAGGTGCAGTCCCAGGATGCTTTCTCCTTATCCGTCATCATGTGGCATTGCACCATGCATGAACTTGCTCTTGGAATTAATGTGAAGGTGTCTCTGAGATAGACAAGGACAGTGAGTCCTCCTCACCTGGCTGGGCCTCTATGTTAGAGCATCCACAAGGCTTAAGGTATCCCCTGTGAATTGTCAGCAGTCCCCCATGACTTCCATCCAAAAACACCTAAATTAATATTTGGGGGAAAAGGTATTAAGAGCTCAGAGTCATCCCTTCTATGAAGCCAATCAAAATTGATTGCAATATCTAGCTTGGACTCACTTTGACTCTGATTATTTGATCAACAAAAGGAGGTTGGTTTTTACAGGCCTCTGAGTGGAGTGAGTCCCTTGACTAGGCATCCTAAAGCCTGCTCCTTTGAGTTATTTACTCTAGTATGGACCCTGACACAACAACATTTTGCCACTTTGCTACCAGACAGCGGGTCATGGGACAAGTCTGTCAAGTGATTGAGGCTTAGTGCTTTCAACTACATATGTCATCTGTTCAAATTTCAGTCCTCCCTAGTGGAGCAGGTTGTGGAAAAGCTTTCTGCCATTCCTAAGTTTGGTTTTAAGAAGAAACCAGCAAAGACTATCTTTATTGTTACCTATTCCATTTCTCTGTGGGCAGATCTTAAGAGCTGGCTGATGACTTTGTGAGGGAGACACTAGTTTTCACTTTTGTGGATGATTTTTATGTTACCCCAAACCATAATTTTTTTATCCAGTGTCCACATTGTTTGTTTTAGTGCTCATTTGTTAAGCACTTTACAAACTGAACATTATACATACCGAAACCAGTGTGTGTCTGTGTGTCTGTGTCAGAGATAGAGCACTTCCTAAGATAAACTAAATCACTGAATGGTATTGGGTATTATGATAAATTAATAAAATCAAAATATTAACAAATAAGCAATGAATATTATTGAATTATGCCGACTGTTGTAAAATCTAGTAACGACTATATTTCTACTCTACTAATACTTTAAAATGTATTATTAGTCTGTCTTTGTTGTATTTATTGAGAGCCTGTCTGCCTATTGACAACCATTTCTACGAATGCTGATAGACTGACAGAAAAGTGCAGAAACATGCAGAAACAACTTTTGGCAACAGTCGAGTTTCCCTTTTCTCCACTGTCGTGTGACCTATGAATAGGTTTCTGTAAGTTTTAGATTTGTGAGGGTGTCGTTCCCCCCCCCACATGGGAGAGGGCAGTGAGACTTGCCCCATGTGGATAAAATGCCTCCAAAATTTGCTGAAAGTTAAGAGATAAAAGAGCTACAAGTGGGATCTTTAGGAAAGGGAAGGAACAAATTACATATATATAATGTGTGGGATCAATATTTGCAGAACAATGTTCTGGAAGAATGAGGTTTAATAGAAGGCAGGAATTGAGCAGTTGATGTAATTTTGGAATGAATGATAGTTGTTGTAAAGAAAGAAAACATATTATGTAATGCATGAAACAACTTTAATATGCTTTGTTTTCTTTTCTTTTAATGTATATATGCCTATGTTTTAAGTGATAATTTAATAAAGGTGTTTTAAAAAATGGTTTGCTGAAAGATGCTGTAGTAGGATTTTTAGGGTGGAATTCACTTTTAGTTAAAAGTGAATTTCAGTGATTGATATGATTCCTATTTATTTTATGTGTGAGTATCATCCCTCTGTTCTTTTCTGTCTAAAGTCTGATTTTTTTTATTTATTATGAACTTTATTTTTACAAAAACATTTTGTCCAACTTATTTACAATCAAAAATGCAAACAGTAATTGATTTTAAACAAATATAATGAAGAAAAGTGATTTATGTATACAGATAGCTGGTTTTACATTCCATCATTTTAAATATAGAAACTAACATTTCATAGTTATAGATGAATATGTTCAACACATCTGCTGAATATCTGTGTAAATAACCTATTAATTCAGATATTCAACTAACTTCTGCCATGATTATCTTTGTACTATATATATAAGGTGACTGTTTACTCTGATTCTTTAGCCAAGGTGTATGTAGAGGACAATAGGAGGTTACTAGGTTAATGGCTCTGAGGCCCTTACAAGCCTAGCCAAGAGTATATCCCCAAAAAAGAAACATCAGTCACCACCTTTCGTCCCTGTCAATGAAGAACGCATTTGGAACCCCTGGGACAAATTTGTGGTTTCCCATCCACTCATTAGGGTTGCGCTTTCTGCTATTTCATTATTTATCTCAATAATTTCTAGACCTGTAGGCATTTCCATATGTGTGTTATTGCTTTTTAATTACTATCAATAAGAAACTCAATAATACTTTTTTGATGTCTTGACATATTTGAAACCTAGTCATGAGTAAGCAAGAACAATCCCTTTGTTCAATCTATTGGCCTATTAAATATCTCTTTAACCAAACTGCATAACTCCTGTTTAATTAATTAATTATTTTTTTTTAGTTATTCTTTGTTGACTGGTTTAGTCCCACTAGGTTAGTGGCCTCTTTTTAGGGGAGACTGAGGTGGTATTTATACTACTACTAGGGGAAATTTGGCCAGAGCATTGAGAAACTTCACTGACTTTTTTCAATAGGTGGTATGGGATCTTTTACATACATATGAGCTACCACCAACTAAAGCCGATGGAGCTTCGGTGTAACGTCTCATCTGAAGGATAGCACACTCAGGAGTGCAGCACACCCTTATGCCAAACTGCAGTGTCAGTTATCAATCTACCTAGTGTGAGACTCGAACCCTCAGCCTTCTGCACCAAAAACGGGTGTTGCTACCTGTTGCACCTCTCACACTGTTTAAAGCAATAAACTTAGTGCAAGTTCAAAAAAATAAGCTCCAAGTTCCCCACTTCTCTCTCAGACCCTCTCCAATATGTAGTACTGGACTGCAGGAACTTTTTTGTAGAATCTGTTTGCTGCGCAAAAATACTTATGCAGGCACTTCTACGCAAAAATTATAAACCTTCTCAACTTTGTAGCATACATGACACTAAGAAGATCTTAACCCATCTTTCCCAGTTTAGCTTTTCCTAAACAATTTTCCCAGTATCTCTTCCTCTTCACTAATTGTTCTTTCTGTCTGCCTTTGGGGTATTTTGTTTGTGTTCTCTGCAAACCTTTTTGTGGTGGCATGAATGGATTAACAAGAGGGGAAGGGTGATATAACTGCAGCTCAAGACTCATATGTCTGAAATAGGTCCTGCTGCTTCTGCTCCCAATATAGTCTAAAGCCTTGTGCTTTTGTCACACCAGCAAATAGACCTCGTATAATTTCCAGCTTCAGGGCCAGGAGATCCATAATCCAGCTACAAGTTAGTTACTGGCTCTTTCAAAAAGTGAACCAGTGGAGTGGCCCTGTTGCACAGAGGGATAAAGCCTTTCCTGCATTCTAAATGACCCATGTTTGACTGGTGGTATGGGCCATGGTGAGGGTCACGGGAGGAGGGGACATTGGTATGTAGTGTGTAGTTTACATCACCTTCCCATCCTTGGGGGAGGGAGCCAACCCAGGCTCACTGTAATAAATAGCATTAAGAATCGTGTGAGTTCTGTGCTGCATACATGGTGAGATGCTTAGTCAGGAGGCTGCACATGCATATGGAGGCGTGCATGCATCTCCCTAAGAGAGTGGCTGTGGAACTTGCAATTGGCGGGAGTTAGGTCACACTCCCCTGCAGTAGTATGATGCTGCACTGACGTTCTCAATCTCTACACTGGCCCCAGCCATGGATTTAGTTAAGGCAGGAACAGATAAGATATGTCTGGCAGACCCTGTGAATGAGGAGAAGAGCTGGTAGCAGTTGATCATCAGCTGCAGTGAGAAAACAAATGTAGTGAGCCAATGGGAAACTTTGTGAAACTTTGTTCTTCTAGTCATTTTAATCTGGTTTATTCAGACTGGTGGCCCATTTACATCAGTTTATAATTATTTTGAAGGGTAATATTGCTTTTGCTTCCTTCCATGGTATTACCACATCCCCTCATTTTAATTTGATCCCAATAAGTAGGCACCCTGTTTTTCTTTCTGTTCCATGGCTACATGCCTGTCATCTCTATTAGTCGAGCCAAATATGTTAGATGAATTTAGTGTTTCTAGCCGTTTAAATCCTTTCCTAACACTAGTTTCCCAGCTCATATACTTTCCTTAGAAATGACTTATCGCTATAATTTTCATAGAGCAGTGCCCAATAAGAAAGCCTGTTAAACTCCTAGTGTAATGTCTGTTGTATTAAAATTATTTCCATCTTTTGGTTATATATTCCTTGTATTCCATTAAATACAGCCACCCTTAATTGTATGGCCCTTTGATACACATGTAGATCTGGTACGTTCAGTCCACCCAACTCTGTATGCATTGTTGATTTCTCCAAGCCACTCTTGCTCACTTTCCCTAGCTTGGTGGCATAGAGAGAAAGAGAAAGCTCTGGCTTTGTCCTAGATGACCTGAGTTTGAATAGCAGCTTAGGGGCTAGATGATTTGTGGTGGGGAGGATGGGAATTGAGTAGTTATAGCTTACCCATCCAGGAGGAGAAAGGTGCTGTTATTTTCTGACTGGCTGTACTGCCACTCCAGTGCTAAGGGTGTAGGTCTGGGGGCAGGAAAAGCAATAACCAGTATCAGGAGGGACTTAAGCTGTGGCTACTGAAGCTAGTGATGGTAGCCCGTGTCTGAGCATGTAAAGGGTATGCATACTTCATTTTAAGGTTTTTAGTAGACCCTGCAGTGATGCAGGTACTTGCATCACCACCGGAGTTGGGCTTAGAAATTGATAGTAACGTCTACATTGCCTGCATCTTTGGGTGCATGTAGCTGCATTCTAATGCAGTACTTGGTGGGGGATTACCACAAAGTGTTACGAGTCCTGTCTGATCCCGTCTAAGAGGACTGTTCTTACAGCACTGTGTTGGAGACGTACTGATACTGGTTGTTCCTGCCCACAGAGATGACCAAAGAAGTAATTTTTTGCAGCCTGAATGAGGATGCAGTGCAGGATTAATGTTTGGTCCTTAATGTTCCTTCTTAGCTTAATGGGTACAGTGGTCTGGGTACAAAGTACATGTATGAGTGTTTACAGAGTACTGCAAGGTACTGATAATTGCAGCGCAACCACATGCCACTGATTTTCTACTGGTTTTATGTCTATGTTGCCAGACCATACAGCCATTGACAGTTCCCAATATCCCCTGCCCCCCAAACATTTTGACAGCTTCATAAATCCTGACTGTAGATACCTATTTGGTAGCATTTTGAGCTTAGCCATGATGTGATTCAAGGGACATCGTCTTTTCATGAAAGAGGTCTCCAGATAAACTGGTCAAAGTTGCAAGCAGTCCTCCGAACATGTGCATTCAGAGTCCTTTCTAATTCAGTCTGAAAATTGGTCTGTTATGTGGTGTCATTTTTTACTCATTTAACTTTTGTTTTTCAGGTATGTGGGTGGTCCAAGGACCCTTTTCAGCCATAACCTGGCAACTAGGCAAATGCAAGTTCAAGACATAAAACATAATGAAATATGATTACAGTATAGCAACTTACAATTATATGTAGTAGCACATATGATTAAAATATTCATTTAGTATTAAGAAAGCCAGACAGTAGTTGATTTAAAAATGTTCAGTTGTTAGTTTAAAAAAAAAACATAGCAGGTAAGGCAGCAAGTGGTTGCAGCAGTAACTATGTTGAGATGCACATTCATTCATGATGTATTTTAAGTCAAGAAAAGATCTTTTTCTCTTTCTTGTCCTACCTCTTCTCTCTCTCTCTGTTCATTCTTTTCTCCTTGGATTAATAGAAGATGAATTTAGAAAGCATATGTTCAATAGGGAGTACTGGAGAAAGGGAGAGGTTGTAGTGGAGGTTTACTTGCATATGTGAAGCAGTTGCATTTGTTTTCCTTGACAAAATGGGAAGTAAGTGACTTCTTAGATAATTTGAGATCACTGATACATTTGACCTCTTTGAGCAGGGAGTTCCAGCAAGCATAGCCAAGTTTGGAAAAGGATCTTTCACAGGTTGCAAGAAAGGGAGGCCTCCTCATTTTGAGAGGTTCAGAGTTATGGAGCCAGTATTGGGGGCATTTGATGGGCAATTTGATGTGAAGGGGGGAGAGCGCACTATGTTTTACTCAAAAGTTTGAAAGTCTATGAAAGAGAAGAGTAGTCCTTGTACCCATTATTATCCATTTGCATTTGCCCAAAGTGATGTAATGCTGTTCTGTCTTGTTTGCAAGGGTAATATATCTAAATATTTGAATTCCTGCCCATTGGAGCCTGGAGGTATTTTGTTAAGAAGAAAGATCTGTGATTGGGAAACCATATTTTAATTTGGGAAAAATTATATTACTGAGTATGAATAGTTTGGCTTCAGCAGTTAGCAGATTTTAGATTCTGTGTGGTATTCTTAGCTAAACAAGCAAGGAGTCATACCCCTAATGCACATCTGACAGTGGGCCATAGGCAAGTATATTGCTGCCTCAGCAGTTCACATTCTCTGGAATGTGAGCAGGTGAGAGCATGCTGGCAGACTCTCTGATGTACTATGCTAGTCCATTCCTAGAAGTATGAATTGAGAATATCTTGATCTGACCAACAGATTTGATATTATACCTCTTTTGAACATAGTAAGGAAGCTAAATGCTCTAAAAGCCAATCCCTCTGTGGGTAAGATTGATAGCAAACTGGCTAAAAGGTAAAACTCATATAGAGTTAATGCGGCACGTGCTTCATCTGAGAGCATGAAGGTAACCATTGGCGTCCCAGAGGGCTGTGCTAGGACCCCTCCATAGCTCTCAAATGTTCAGAATTTTACAGAATGCCCAAATTTTTGCCTCATATTTTTAGTCTTTTCCTCCTAAAATTTGTAGTTTTCTGACAATTCATTGAGGATTGAAGTCAGTAAATATTGACAGACATTTGAGTTTCTGACTTTATATACTTCAGAACATTCATGGTAACATAAAGCCTTTTATCCTAATAACTTTCTAAGTTTATAACAGCAATATTTAAAATGTGCCCCTATTTTTGAGCCATTGCCCACCCCCACCCCCATTATTTTTGGCTTTGTCCAGATTTCTGCTAAGAAGTCGAGAGCTATGGACCCCTCCTTTTCAACATTTACTTAACAGGCCTCCAACATCTCTAGTTAATTAAGTTTACAAATGACTGCAAATGGTGTGTTATTGTGAAGACCCCCCCCCCCCGACACCTGTACTTCTCAAAAAGAACTTAGCGGTGTACTGTGGGTTGAAATTAAATGCAAAAATAGTGTAAAAATGTAGCATCATTCTATTTGGCAAGCAATCTCTACTCTCAATGTGTAGTATAGACAATACCTACCAAAAAATGAAAATATATTCAGGGACCTTGGAACCTGTGTTGACAATTTTCTCATTCTCTCATAATGTGATAATAATATCAACTTTAGTCAAAAAGTCCTTCTACTTAGCACAACTGATAGTCAAGGTTATATTATCTATATTTAGATAAGTCATCATGCCTTTATATTCAGTATTAATTTGAGCAGTCATTGACTACCACAAGATGTACCACACTAAACATATCAAACAGCTTGAGAAGCCCCATGGGTTTCTAGCCAAGAATATAACGGGCTTAAATAACCTGACTCCCTGACTTCTGAGGGGGGGGGAGGGGTGATCTGTGACTTGCCCACTGCACCATTACGGACTCTGTTGTATTACTGCATCTGTGCAAGTCTAATAGCTCCACAAACACCAGATCCAGGGACCTAAATCTTCATCAGCAGATAAATAGAATGTGATGAAGAGATGGAGTAGTAATTTGGTGGTCTCAGCAATATGGATGCAAAGAAACAACTCTTCTGTAGGATGTGCAGTTAGATATGTATAACTGTTGATAACGTCAGTTTTTTAGGAGAATGAGCAGTTGAAGGTACATCTATGTGGATTAAACAAAACGTCTTTGCCACAGAATACACAGTTGTCTTGAATCACACACACTTCACATTCAGATTTAAACTGAGATAGACTATGCCTTAAAAGAGTGAATATACAATGTTTATTCATTAAACTATAAGTCATTGGAAATTCCATCTCTCTCGGTTAACAGTGAAACATTTGCTTCATTGATGGTCACTGGAAGAACGAAAAATGAGACTTTATCAATAAGATTTGTCATAAGTCTGCAGCAAAAGAATGAAGCTCTTAATTTGGAATTCATCTGGAAGCTTCTGAAATTTCTGCGTATTGAGGAGAGGGCATTGAAGATGACTTTTTCATAGATCAAACCCAATTATCTGAGACTTTAATGGAATCTTTTAATGAGAGCAGTTCTGGACTGCACTGCAGTAGCTGCCATCATTAGACACACACCAAGCAGTTAACCAATGTTTGCAACTCTCTAGCAGCTTCATGACAGGATCTATATTTTTTGAGATCAAGTCCTGAAGCTTACTGCTGTTTTTCCCCTGCTCTATCCCCTTGGGAAAGTTTAGGATGATATTCACCTATATGTTTAGCAGCATCAGGTGAGGCTGTTCTCCAAGTCAGTGGGGTTTCTATAAAGTTTAATATAATGCTTGGAATGCTGTGATTATTCTCCAGTATTAGGAGTATTTATTTTAAATTTTCAAACTTGATCTCAGTTATTCTGACTATGGGTAATATATAATTCAAGCACCAAAAGAGAATGTTGCTAGGCATAGAATGGCCTATAGGATCAGCTAGCCTAGTACTTACCTATGATGAACCTATGAGATAGATAAGGCCAATCGAACACAGAATGGGATACATTAATTCAAGCACCAGAAAGGGAATTGGCTAGGCTTAAAATGTCCTGCAAAGAGAGCTAGACTACTACTAACTATGAACGTATAAGAAGTGATCGAAGCTGCTATGAAGACTTCTGAGAGGCAGACTTATTCCACCAAGATAAAGAAATTATCCATCTGGATGCAGCATTACGTGATACTGCTCTGTTTGGTTAGCTGTAGGTCATCCTGATGTATGTCGGGCACCTTTTTGATTTGGATGCCAGTTATTCCATTGTAATAGAGCAGGTGTTCGTTATTTTGAGTATCTTGACCATGTGGATGGTGGTAGTGTGTCCTTAGTACAAGCTGATGAATCAGCTCCTAAAAGAGTATTGCTGTTCCACTTACCTTTGAGAGCCACTCCCCTCCATGGGATCTGAACTTACATGGTTGACAGGCTTGGTTGTCTCTTTCTTGAACACTTTAGTTTGGCAGCATTGAAGTTTATCTGTTGAAAGACACTTTTTCCAGTAGCCATTGTCTCTTATTTTATTATGTTATAACTGGGACCATCATATTTATAGAGCCATTTAATGTCTTTCACAAAGACTGGGCATCACTTATGACTGAGCCACAATTACTCTTGAGTGAACTTTTCAAATGATCCCTAAATCATTCCGTCTTCCTATTTTCTTTGCAGGTCAGAAAACAGACAGAATAAAGCTGTTCACATCCAGGTTGTGCACCATCAGTTCATGTATTACCTGGTCAGTCCATGAGATAAAGAAGACTGAACAACCCTTCTCCGTTAGTCTAGAAAGGAAAATGCTTATATTTGATAAATCATTTTCAAGCTGATAGCTGCATTTTTATATGAGGTAGAGAACTGATGGCTGGAAAAAATGCTTTGATCAAAGACTCTTGCAGAAGAAGTGTGTGTTTTTTTCCACTGTTTGGTTTGAGAATGTCTCCATTGAAGATATTTGCGCCATAGTCACTTGGTATCCTTGATGAATACTTTCATAGTGTATTATTGTCCTGACAGTGACTCCAACATTTAGGCTTCCATTAATAAGTTTGTAATTCAAGACTGAGCATTCTTTTTTTTAAAACACTTTCATTAAATTATCACTAAACAAATAGGCAAGCATACCTTAACTGAAAAGGAAACAAACCATGTTAACATATTTCCGTTTACTTATATAATGCATCACATAATTTCTTTCCTTGTAGCTATCATCATTCCAGCATTACATAAATTACTAAATTCCTGCCTTTCCTTAAACCTCACTCCTTTTCCTGAATGTTATTCTCCATAAATTGTTCCCACAATTTCCGTTTGTTTCTATGTAATCTGCTCCTACTCTTTTCTAAAGATAACATTCGCTACTTCAAATACAATTGGTTTTTGGCAGCCAGAAGAATTAATAAGGCCTTACTATTTCTAGGCAACTCAGATCTTTTTTTTTTGTTTAAACAAGAAACATCTTTATTAAATTATCATCATGCGTGACATACACAGTCTTACATTTATATAAATGAAAATAAACCTTACAGACACAATTTCATCAGTTGCAAACATTATACATCACAAGCTATGCTGACACAACTGTAGCTGCAATCACTATTCATCATTTATAATATATCCAGTCATTGCCAGTCAACCATTACAAAGCTCGTTCCTCCTGTGCATGTATTGATGCCACACTTCCCATTTTTTCTTATGTAATTTGCTCCTACCCTTTTCTAAGGATGCCAATTCCTTTTTTTTAATCTCTGTTACTGTATTTGCTACTTTGATTTCCATTTTCTAGTGATTGCTTTTTGGCAGCCATCATAATTAGACTCAGCAGCATCTTTCTTCCCCATCACACCTCCAACATTTGCTATCTACCTGTGGAAAAATTATCTGGAGTCTACTTGGAGTATAAAAATACATATGTAAACACTTCCAAGCAAAGATCCTAAATCTTCTGGACTTTGTTGCATATTTGGGAGACATGCATATATAACCCCATTGTTTCTTTGTGACTTGCTTATCTAATTTCTCTTCCCAATCCTTTCTAACCTCCTCTGATTGATTGTTATAGTTATCCAGTATTTTAAATAATCTGCTAATTATTTCTTTCATTACAGCAACTTTAGTTCTAGGTTCTACTAAAAATTCTACTAGGGCTGGTCTTTCGTTTAGGATCCCCCCATTTATTTCTCTTTGTCTGTACTCTGATATCAGTCCTTGATAAGAAAGACAAGTCTATAACCTGCAGTCCAAATAAGTTCTTGGTTTCTTCCCATTCTGTTACCTTTCCCTGTCTAGTTATTTGCTCCCAATAACTTGGTTCCTTTATCAGTTTACTCCAATAAATTCCAGCCCCCTCTTGCCTGTTGTCTGTATCCCTAATTGCACTCATCACTATTGGCAGAATCTCCTTTCTCTATTCTCATGTTGGCTTAGTTCTTAGTATACTTTCTGCTACGTCATGAATATAATATTCTGTATGATTATTGTTATTCTCCTTAATGGTCTGCATCCAAAATTCCAGTCTCTCATTGTTTCTTGAGTTTCTTCCTTGTTTCATCATAATCTGTTTCCACTTTGAATTATAGTGTTCTGCTTGTGCTATGTATAAGAGCCTTAACTCCCCCTTCAGATCGGGAAATCCTAATTCGCCCTGGTTTATTGGAAGATTAAGTTTATCACACTTGAATGTTGCTGACTTCCCCTCCCAGATAAAATCTTTCATCTCATTATTAATTGCTATCCACAACTTCTTCTCTGGTTGATAAAAATATGTCCGACCTGTGTATAAGATTAAAGGGACTAAAAACATTTTAAGTGCTTGTATCTTACTTTCAATATCCACGTAACAGAGCTTCCATTTTCAAAGTTTTTGTATTACCTTTTGTTTAGTCTCTTTTCCATGTATCCTTAGCTGCCACTCCTGAATCATTTTTAATCCGTACTCCTAAATACTCCATTTTATCATGTCCCCATAAGTATGGATATTGCTGAACCAATTTGTATGTGGGTACATAATTTACCAGTATTGCCTTTGCTTCCGCTTCATTAATTTTGTATCCCAAAAAGATCTGAAGCTGTCTCAGTATGTTCCATAGCACTGTAATGTCCCTTTCTGGTTTTGTCAGGTATAAAATAATGTCATCTGCAAATAGAGGCAGCTTTTCTTGACTGCCATATTATGTCCTTGAATTTCTGAGTCCCTTATTTTCTTTGCCAGCTCAAGATGATTGTCACTGCTGAAGTGACACCCCAACCCCATGTGCAAAATGGGAAAAGGGGTTTGAGGATGGATGGATGGATGGATGGCTCTAAATATAATGCAGATAACAAAGGGGAGAAAGGACACCCCTGCCTGGTTCCTCTCCTTAAGCAGAGATTATCAGAGAGGACCCCACCCATTTTAATTTTCACCTCTGATCCCTCGTATATCCTCTTAATCAACCTTATAATTTTATCAGGGAATGCAAATGCTTCCATTGCTCTACTCATAAATTCCCAGCTTACTCTATCACATGTTTTCTCTGCATCAAGACCCACAAACATCCATGGTATTTTCTTACATTCTGCTTCCCTCTGTTCTGTTAATGTTGTCAAATGTTTGCCTGCTCTCCACAAGACCGCACTGATCCATATCTATCAATTTTGGCATGACTTTTGCCATTCCGTTAGCCATTATAGACATAAATACTTCATAATAATGGCTTAGTATTGAAATGGGACTGTGTGAAGCTGGATCTGATAAATCTTTACCCCCTCCACGTATTACACCTGCCGCCACTTTCTTCCAGGATGGTGGGTACTTCTCCTCCTCTTAAAATGCTGTTAAAATCTTCCAGATCTTTATCAGTTTTTCCCTCCTAGCATCTAAACTTCCACAGGAATACCATCTGTTCCTGGGGCCTTTCCTGTAGATTGGTTATACATCACCATTTTTATCTCATCTCCTCATACCCTAAGTGTTAGTAATTGGGCCTCCAATACCTCTAATCTTGGAATATTTAATTCTTCCATAAACATTTCCATTTTTACCTTTTTTTAATTTCCGCATTTCTCTGATTTATACATACTTTAATACATTTTCCAAAATATTTCTACAGGATCCCTTGTGATCTTCCTTGTTATAGGCTCCCTAAGCTTGGTGACAGCCCTTTCTACTTTCTGCTGCCTGAGTCATTGTGCTAAAAGATTTTGTGCTCTAGAGTTCTATCAGAAAACAGTTGCTTAACAGAAATCTTTCTAAACTTCTGCATATTATTGAGGGAATCCCTTATTTTCTGTTTAGCATTCTGCAGTTGCGCCTGTTCTTTTTCTGTGAGATTCCTTCTATTTTGCGATACTTTCACATTTGTCAGTCCCTCGAAATAATCCTTGTTACTTCTTAACCATATCTCCCTTTCATTTATTTCCACCTGTTTTTAAACTCCACTTTAATTTTATCCCACTCCCTAGCTATACTTTCAGAAAAAATTTCTATCTTCTCTTATAGCGCAGTTCCTTAAATTCCTCTCCTTTCAGCAGATAGATGGGAAAGCGCCAGTGTCTCATATTTATTTCATTACCCTGTTTTTATTTTAGTTATTATACGTGCATGATCTGAAATAGTTATTGGGTGCGTATCAAGACCTTCAATTAAATGCACATGTTCTTCTGAAATGTAAAATCTGCCTAGCCTAGCCCAGTTTTTGCATCTTGGTGAATAATATGTAAATTCACTCCAAACTTCTAGTACTGAATTCACATCTTCCATGCCAAACATTTTCATAAATTTCTTCAAAAGATCTACCCTCCTTTGTTATATTTTCCCTTCTGGGCCTCCCAGACACATCTTCACTGTTATAGATCAAATTCCAGTCATCAGCTATGAGTAATATTCCTTGCTGAAAGCTGATTATTTCTCCCAGAATTTTCTTAAGCCCCATTTTAGCAGTTTTCAGTGGAATATAAATACTTGCCAGTGTAATCCTTCTTGCTTTCCAGTAGCCCCTTAATACTACTAATCTACCATATTGTCTTTTTTATCCTCTTCTGTTACAACTGGAGCTCCTCTTGCAATTAATATAAGTACTTCTCTCTTCCTTTACCCCAGGTATTCCACTGAATACCCATCCTGAAAAACGTTCTTTATCAAATTTACATGTTCATTTATTTTCAAGTTTGTCTCCTGTAGCATAACTATTTGCACACTGCATTTTTTAATATAGTTCACTAGTATTTCTTTTTTGTATTTATTTGTGAGACCATTAACGTTTAAAGACATTATAGAAAGCATCATATTCTTGAGATATTATTATTCCCACCTTTTATGTATAACAGCTGTTTTGTTAAATATCTAGTTTCAGCTTTTGTGTTACATGCATGTACTGTTTGGCAGATTAATCTTTTATACAGTAGTTTGTCATCTCCATTTGAGCCTACATCACATCTTACAGAACTTTTTGTTTTATTGAAAATCCTCAAACAAAAATACACACGTACACACACACACACACACACACACACACACACACACACACACACACAATACCCCCTAAACCTGTTAACTTAATAATAACATACAAAAATATGTACATCTTCAAATATTGAAATTTTACTCTCCAATAAGAACAAATGCTTGAAACTGACAACCACACACACACACACACACACACACACACACTCGAGATAACCTAAATGAAAGGTTATCCATGCTAACATCCACATAGCCTGTGGATCTATTAAGGGTTGTTTGGTTTTGTCTTATATTCATAGCTTGCGGTGGTGCAGCGGCCACAATCAACTGAAATTTGAAAGACATGCAGGTAGGTGCATGCATGTGTGGGTGTGCCTTCTCTGAAGTTTGGGCACTGGGCTGGCAACTCGACACAGTAAAAAGCACTGCCAGTCATAAGTGGACCGGAGATCCGCTGTGATGACCCCTAACCAGGAAAAGCCGAAGGACTTTCAGAAAATATTTTCTCCAAATCATTTCTCTTTATCAGATTGTCTGCTAGAGACATAAAAACCAGACAGAAAACTATTTACTAGAAAAAAAGCCTTATAATATTCAATATTCTTTTTTCATTTACTTGCTTTCTCATAAAACCTGCTACTAGATTAAGCTAATGGTCTTAACCCAGTCATTCCCTTATGCAAGAATAAGAAAAAGCACACTGATTTTTCTTCTGCCATGCTCTATAACATGCAATGAAAATCATGCACCGTATAAATAGTATTATTAAGAAAACCTGTTGTTTTACTTACAGTTAACTTTCTCCTTCCTCTTCCCCTCTCCTAAGTATTTTTCTGAACATTAATAAGATGAAATAGGCCATATGCTTTAGAGTCCCCTACAAGTTTAACAAAGTCAGTAAAAGTCCAGTATGTCCAGATTTTCTTGTTCTGTTATGTTTCACAAATATAACTATTGCTTTATAATCCCACATTTGTCATTTTCCAAGTTACTGATTTTATTCTCCAAATGTTAATGACATGAAGTAGGGCATATGCTTTAGAGTCCCCTACAAGTTTAACAAAGTCCATGAACGTCCAATATTTCCAGATTTTCTTGTTCTATTCCTGTTCATTTTCTTCTGTCAAACCCTGACTCTGCTTCATTTCCAACATATTCTTGATTGTTCTAGTTAATTCTTGTGCTTTTTTTCCGTCTCTCAAGCATTTTATGTTGGAACACTGGAAATGGTTTCACTGGCACAGTCTCTCTGTGGTCTTTATTACCAGAGGAACAAGAAGCAGAATTTCTTTCTGTTTCACAGCTCATTTTTGTTGGATAAACTTTTGTATTTCATACTTAGCATGTACTTCATCAAAAATGATTTTGTGTCTTGAGGGAAAAATATTTTGAAGGTAGGTGGGTACAGCAGTTTGAATCTCATGCCTCTTTCTTGACATTAACTAAATAATACAATAAATTTACTCTTCTTTTTCCTGGTGTACAATGAGTAGTTATTCTCCACAAGCACTCTGCTGTCTCCCACTTTTAGTATTTTGTCCTTCTGCCACAGTTTTGTCAGAATCAACTCCTTCTGCTGGTAAGATTGCATATTTACTATTAATGGTCTAGGCTGTTTTCTCATAGCCAGGTTTGGAGCACACCCATGATGCACCCTTTCAATTAACAATTCCCCCTATGAAATACCAGTCCAGTTGCTTATTTGTGCTTCAATAAAATTAATACAGTCTGTTTGTTCCAGGTCACTGGGTACAGCAGAAAATCTCAGGTTTCCTCTATGTGCTTTGTCTTCTAATTCTGTTATTTTTTAAACATCTTTTCTTGTACAGTCTCATGTTCAGCTAGCCTTTTCTGAATTTCATTGTCTGAGTTTTGCAATTTTATCACCTTATCTGAATATCCATTTAAAACTTCTTCCATTTTTTCAAGCCTTTTATTGTTTGAGTTGATACACGCCATCAGTGTTTCATTTATTTAAGTCGGGTCTATGTGCAGTTGCCTTATATTTTCCTCTAGGTTACTAGAAGTCATGTCTCTCTTCCCAGTCCATTCTAACATCCTGCAATTGATTTTTATAGTTATTATGCAATATATTGTATACGCTACTAATTATCCCTTTTTAACAGCAGCTTTTGTTGTAGATTTAGCTAAAAACTCTCCCAGACTAGGACTTTCAGTGAAAGATTTACTATCTTTTTTCTTTGCTTATACTCTTATTAGTTAGGGAAGGCAGTCTCTAGCCTGCAATCCGAACATCTTCTTGATCCAGCCAACTCTATTACCTTTTCCTGTGTAGTTATTTGCTCCCAGTACTTTTATTCCTTTGCCAGTTTTCTCCAGTAGATTCCATCCCCCCTCTTGCCTATTTTTTGTACCCCTACCTGCACACATCCCTCTTGACAAAATCTCCTTTCTCCATTCTCATGTTGACGTAGTTCTTATAATGCTTTCTGCTGCTTTGTGAATGTAATGTTCAGTATGTTTTTATTATTATTATTATTATTATTATTATTATTATTAAGGACCTACATCCAAAATCCTACTTTCCCTCTGTTTCTTGAACTCCCCTCCTGGTTAGTTATGATCCTTTTCCATGATGAATTATATGTTTCTGCTTGTGTTGTACATGAGCCTCAACTGTGTAGCTCTAAAATATCCCTTCAAATCATGTAATCCTAAACTGCCTTGTTTTACTGGAAGTATCAGCTTAACTTTTTCCCTTTTACCATAGCATATAAATTCCTTCAACTCATTATTAATTATTGTCCACAATTTCTTTGGTTAATAAAAACATTGCTTGACCCATGCAAGTCATATTTAAAACTAAGGGACTAAAACATTTTCACTCTCCATATCAATAAACAAAAACTTCTAGCTTCTCTGTGTTTGTATTATCTTTTGTTTAGCCTCTTCCCACATATTCTTAGCTCATAACAGAAGGCTTTTGAATCCATACTCCTAAGCACTTCATCTTATGTCCCCATAAATATAGATATTGCTGAACTAGTTCTCGTGTGGGTACATGATTTATGACTATAGCCTTTGTTTCATCTTCATTAATTTTATAACCCGAAAAGACTTGAAACTACCTCAGAATGATGTCCTTCCATTTCACTGTTGCAGTATTCTTTAGAATAGGGATCCCCTGCCAAGGGCAGCCTGATTTCCGGCCAGTATAACAAAGCCTTTAAGTTGGTTTAAGGTACACCGTATGTCACAAATATGCTCCTCGCGTAATGTAGGGCATAAAGGTGATGTCAGGCCATACCATCCTCAGAACTTATTTGCTGTCAGTCTGAACGCCACTCTTCATGTCGGTCGAAAGCCTGTTCCATTGCTGGCTCACCAAGCCATTTCATATAAATGCCCCATTTTTTTTTTGATCTTATCTTTTTTCTTTTTGTATTGTTACTTCTGAGGTTTCATGTCATCTAAGATGGGTAAATGCCAGTGTGGGAGACAGATTCCCCATAAAGACCATCACGAGCAGTGCTTATTTCATCTTGACACATCCCACGACCATATATCCTTGTGAGGTCCCCACTCTGGGCTATTAATCAAGGAACCCAGATCCTCACCACTGACACTGGAGAGGGACGTTCATTTGGAATACAAATGGATACACTCAGTAGTTACAGAAGCAGAACTCTCTGCATCAGGCACAATTTCCCTTAAGAGCACACAGGAAACACACTCAGTCCAGGGACTGGATTTCTCTATCTCCCTCCCTTTAGATCCCAGTAAGAATCCCCACTGGTACAGGTATAGGGTTAGGTCCTCAGCCGATATGTGAGGTCCTCACTCTGGGCCAGTAATTAAGGAGCTCTAATCCTCACCACTGACTCTTGAGAGGGACCTTCACCTGGAATACAAATGGATACACTCGGTATTTCAAGATGTAGACCTATCTGCATCAAGCACAATTTCCCTTAAGAGCACACTGAAAACACACACAGTCTGGGGTCTGAATTACTCTATATGTCTCCCTCCAGGTCCCCAATAAGACTCCTCACTGGTACAGCTGTAAGATTAGGTCCTCAGCCAAATGTCGAAGCCAAGTCCTCCAGCATCCTCTCTTTCAAACCAGTGCTTCATGTTCCTGCCCAAGTAACTGACACACACACATACACACTCTTTGAGATTTAATTTTCGCACGCACGCACACACACACACACACACACACACACACACACACACACACACACACACAACTTTGCCCAGACTATAAGGTGGATTCACTGCCACCAGTCAGTTACTATAAGGTTCTTAAAAGTGTATCCGATTATACTGAGTGAAATTAATATTAATACAAATGGTAATGTTGACCAAACAGACAGGTTTTCAGGCATGGACAGAGTTATCACCAAATAAATTTATGTAAATACTCTCAAAGCTTAAATATTTTCTAAAACGGACCAGCCACAATGAATAGTTTAAATATATTTAATAAAAAACCCTGAAAATACTAAATATCATTTTACCGTAAACACCAGAGTTTCAGTCACAGGAAATATTAAAAATAATACTGATGAAGTTTCACACAGTTATAAAAAAATAGTATTCACAATCTCACTATATTTTCCTGAGTAATCTAAATATAATTACTGTTCCCTAGTTAAGTTACTTACTACCACAAGGCAAGATGGGTGAGTGGTCCCTTTTGTCAGATCCAAGACAGAATAGAGAATGCTGCTGAGACTTAAGTGTCCTCTAATATTAAAACATTATTTCTGTACAGAATGACTTCAGATACATTTGGTCATCTGAATCTGTTTCCTACACTATCTCCCATCACTATAATCTGCCAGGGTTTAACACTTATGTGCTACAGTACACACAGAGCTTTGCTCAGATGTGGTGCAGCTGCTGAAAGTCATAAAACCATATTCACTCTTCCTACAGGAGCTGCAAGCTACTCTCTAGCACAGACATTGCATCTCTGGTTCCCTTCAAAACTGTGGGATAACATCTTTATGGCTTAACCCATAAAGTAATTTAATTTCAAGAATATTTTGCAGAGTCAGATGGATTAAGATTAAAATCTTTACTTCCAGTACATCCTGTTACAATGTATACACAATAATGCATGCGCATCTCTTTTCCTTCCAGCAGGGCACACTGTTGATACATTTTAACACAAGCAAACCTCACAAATAATTGTTCAGTGCAAGCATCTGTACAAATCAGTTTGATATACTAATGACATGTAATTATTTGAAAAATTTCAGCTAGCTGTCCTGGCATATGTTACAAATCCACTTCCCTATTTTCCTGGCATGGCTGGCAGTACATCCTGTCATCACAGTCCTGTTCAATTTGTCAGATCTTTGTTTCTAAGACACTTCATAGTCTGCTTTCCTCCTTGGCCTTGTATTTGGTGAATTGACAACTTAAGCTTTTAGCTAAAGACACAATGAAAGGAACATCCAGCTTCGAGGAACAGCAGTCTGTGAAGACAGCCAAAAAGCCTAGGTCTGATTCTTCTGCTGTGCAACTTCCATCAGACAGCTATCCCAAGGTAAGTGAAAGCCCAGAGGTTTGCCCAGCTCTGCAGTTGGATTCTTCCACAGTGAACATTTCAGAGGCAAGCGTGGATCCAACCTTATGCACATTTGTAGACGCCTTGCAGATTCCAGCTTCAGACATTGAGAGGGAACCGCGGCTGATTATGTCTGAGGGGCCTAGGGGTGTTCATCAGATTTTGGTCATGGAGGACGTTGTAAATAGTATTGTTGAATGCCGTCCAGGGTTGGAGCCTTCTCAGTTTTATAAGGCGGACGTCCCATTGAAGAAAAAGAGGCATATTTCTTCAGCTCCTAAGGACCCACAGAGTGTATTACAGAATTGTACTAAGGGGTTGCTTAATGCTTTCATGGCTTTGAAACCTCATCATGGGGTCTCTGTTCCAACACCACCTTGGTCTTTCGCTCCCCTTAAAAGACCCAGGGAACAGGATTCCTCTGATGAGGCGTGAATTCAGATGAGGAATCCCTTGCTTAATTCATTTCAGATTCCCTCTGCTTTAGATTATGGGTCTGAAGAAGAGAATATACTAGTCATGACACTGCTATCAAGGAAATTTCTTTTGGTGATATAATTGCCAGAATGATGGGGTTTTTTTAAATGGGATTGTGCCCAGGTTTCTGAGGTGCAGAAGAGGTATTATGAGCGCCTTCAAATGGACCCTCCTAGACCTTCTGCCATTTCTCCTGTTTTGGCTGCTTTGTTGGATGCCTTTTCTGCTGCATCTAAGGCTCCTGATTCCCAGCCCCCTGCCCCCAAGAAACCTAATAGCTTTTATAGGGTGCCTGAGGACTGTAAATTTCTTTATAGCTGCCCTTCTGCTGACCCTTCTGTAGTGTCTGTGGTTCCTGACAAGCCATCTCAATTTCTGCCTTTGACTAAGTTACTTTCTTCTGGTAAAGACAGCAGAACTATAGAAAGGCTAGATAAGAAGGTTTATACTTCTGCTACCTTAGCTTTTAGGGTTGTCAATTATCAGACCTCTATGTCCAGGTACATTTTGGCTCTTCTCTCCCAGACTTTTCAGTTAATTCCTGTTCTCCCAGATTCTGAAGGGAAGACTTCTGCTCTTTCTCTGTTAGGGACTTCATCCCAGGTGGTTTGCCATTCCATTAAATTGTTGTTATGATTCAACAGATGCTTCTTCTAGGGCTGCTGCCTTTGGTTCTGTGATGAGGAGATATTCTTGGCTTCAGCTTCAAACTTTACCTGATGATATTAAGGCTAAGTTGATGGATGCTCCTCTGCACAACAAACACTTGTTTGGTGAAGCTGCTTCTGATTTGTTTGTTCAGGATAAGGGCAAGGCCTTGCAGAAACTTAAACATGTTTTTTTTTTTTTGTGCCAAAATTTCAGATAAATTACCACAATAAGCCAGCCTTTGTTCGTAAGCAGTCTCTCCTTCCCCCAAAGGTAATAAGAGTGGGAAGCTGGCTCCTCCTGCTAAAGCTACCCAAACTTCTGTGCCACAGAAGTCTCCTTTTCCTGATAAACCAGATGCTGTCTGACTATCCTGTTCTTCTATATCCCATTCCTCTTTCTCTTCATCTTTCCCTTTCTCTTCCTATTTGATGAAAGATTACTCAGGATTTCTGGGTTCTGTTATTTTTCCGCCTAGGGTATTTCATGGTTTGTAAATCTCTTCCCCTTTTATGGGCATTTCTAAGCCCACTCAGGAACAGTTGCCATTCTTTCTAGTGGTGCTTCGGCATCTCTTGACTCAGAGAACTATTCAGGAAGTTCCAGTTTCCTAGAGGGGGACGGGTTTTATCCAGAAAGTTTGTATTTGTTGCCCAGGAAAGAGGGCATTTGGTGACCTATTCTGGACCTTTCTCATCTAAACACTTTTCTGAAGGTCCCCTCTTTTTGGATGTTGTCCCTTCAGACTTTGTTCCCTCTTCTGCTTCCTCAGGTTTATCTAGTGTCTCTGGATGTCAAGGATGGTTATCTTCATATCCCAATTCATCCCCTTTTCAGGAAGTTTTTACATTTCTCTGTTGCTTCCTGGCATTTTCAGTTATCTGCTTTGCCCTTTGGCCTTTGTACTTCCCCAAGGGTATTCACCAAATGCCTCACTCTTGTGATTGTTTTTTGCAGGCTAAGGGGTGTCCAGGTCTTTCCCTACATGGACAACCTCCTGTTTAAGGCATCTTCTCCAGGGACTTTGTTGCAAAATCTTCATTTTGCAGTCTCCCTGATGCAGAGTCTAGGGTTTGCTATAAATTTCAAAAAAACTTTCTGACTCCTTCTCAGGATCTTATATTTCTGGGGTGCAGGATCCAGACTGTTCCTATGCTGGCATTTCTGCCACCTCTCAAGGCCTTAACTCTCACTTCCTTTTAACAATCCCTTTTTCTTCTGACCTTAGTAACAGCAACGGAATTTCTGAGACCCTTGGTGTTCATGACTTCCACCATTCCTTTGCTCCCTTTTGCCAAATTCCACATGAGAAAACATCAGTGGTTTCTAAAATTCAGTTTGGCTTCAGCATTCTCATCCCATAGAATTTTTAGTTTCTCTTCTTCCATGTCTCAAGCAGGAACTTCAGTAGTGGATTCAGCAGTTGATTCTTAATCCAGGTCTCCATTTTCATCCACCTCTTCCCTCTCAGGAGCTGTTCACAGATGCTTCAGATGTGGGATGGGGAGCAGCTTTCACCTCTCTAAAGGTGTAGGGAATCTGCATGACTCATCAACAGAAAGACTACATCAATGTCATGGAGATGAGATCTCTCCTGCTGGCTCTTCAGGCCTTTCTTCCTCTTTTCTCCCCAGGACTTCTCAATATGTTTACAGACAATATTACAGTGATGTGGTATGTCCTCAAATGGGGGCGGGGGGCAAGGTCTTCTCTTCTTTGTCTGTTGGCACTCATAGTGTGGGAACTGGCTGTCCAGTATCAAGTGATTCATCAGGCAGTTTACATTCTGTCAAGTCAAAAGATTGTGACAGACTCTCCGAGCAGGTCAATAAGTCAATCACATGAATGAATGCTTCACAGGGATGTGTTTCTGTACATGGTCCACCAATGGAGTACTCCTCAAATGGGTCTCTCTGCCTTCGCTTTGAACAGACAACTTCCTTTCTTTTATGCCAGAGTCCCGGGTCCTCTGGTTTAGAAGGTGGATGCCTTCTCTTTTGTTTGGAAGGGGAGGTTTCTTTATGATTTCCCTCCCCTTCCCCTCATTCCAAACGTCCTGTTCAAAATACAGCAGGATGCTCCCAAAATCTTGTTGGTGACTCCCTTTTGACCAAGAGAACATTGCCCTTGGCTAAATGCAGAAGAGGAGGGAACCAGTCATTACAAGTTACCTCACAGGGTGGACCTACTCAAACAAGACAAGGGATCTCTCATCCATCCCCATCTGTCCACTCTTCAACTGACACTGTGGCTGCTAGAATTTTGATTCCACATAGACAACTTTTTTTCTGAGGACATGCTTAGGGTCCTGCAGGAGGCCAGTAAACTCACTACTAGGAAATCCTACATATCCAAATGGAAGAGGTTTTATGTTTGGTGTTTTTCCCATAACATGGATCCACTTTCTGTGGATGTTCATTTGGTTTCCTCTTATCTGTGTAAACTGCCCAATGCTGGGTTGGCTTATTCTTCTGTTAAGGCCCACTTATAGGCCATCTCTGCTTGTCTGCCTTTATCATCTCCTTTAGCTTCTAGATGTGAAGCTAAACAATTCATTAAAGGTGTCCTTCATATTATGCCTCCCAGGAAGCCTGTTCCACCTCCCTGAGATCTTAATTTTGTTTTAGAAAAGTTGACCCATGCTCCTTTTGAGCCTGCATCTTCAGCTTTCTTGAAACATCGCTGTTTGAAGACGTGGTATCTGAGCTTCAAACCCTTATGGCTTGTCTTCCTTTTTGATGTTTCATAAGGACAAGGTGTCCCTTCATACTAACTCTTCTTTTATGCCCAAGGTGGTGAATGAGTTGGCCCTTAATCAGTCTATTAATTTGCCAACTTTGTTTCCTTCTCCGCAATCAGCCAGTGAGAAGATGCTACAACTATTGGATGTGCATAGACAACTCAGATTTTATTTGGATAAGACTAAGACTTTTTGTAAATTTGAGCAGCTTTTTTGTTTCTTTTCATCCTAGGTCTTTAGGATTGGCTATGTCCAAAAAAAACTATTTCTTCTAGGATTTCTAAAGCCATCTGTTTTTGTTATTCCTTTCATGGCAAGAGCCTTCCTTCTTCTGTTATGGCTCATTCTAGTAGAGCTGTGGCTTCTTCTGCTGCTTTTTTCAAGGTTTTGATGCTAACTATATTCTTCAGGCAGCTACCTAGACCTCTGTGAATACATTTACCAAGCACTGCAAGTTAGATGGAATTTCCAGAGCTAGTGTTGGTTTTGCTAGGGCCATGCTTCATGGGTTCCTAAAGAGCTCTGCTGGTCCATTCTCCTCCCTCTCTTCTTCCTGATCTTTTGTACTTTACCTATCACAAAGAATACTGCAACAGTGAAATGGAAGGACATAGTACAGTCATGTAAGATCTTACCATAACAGTAGATGTCATTCTGTTCACTGTTACAGTATCCACTCCCCCCCCCCCCGGTCCTTTTCCCTTCTGGATGTACTGGTTACCGCTTTTCTGCTTAGACTGGTGTTCCTACTGGGGCTCTCAGTTCTGAGGATGGTACATTCAAACGTCACCTTTATGCCTTATGCTACACTAGGAGCATACTTGTGATGTACAGTGTACCTTAAAGCAACCTAAAGGCTTTGGTATACTGGCCGGATGTCAGGCCACCCTTGGCAGGGGATCCTATTGTAAAGAATACTGCAGCAGTGAAGAGAATGATATCTACTGTTATTGTAAGATCCTACACAACTGTACTTTCCACAACACTGAGATGTCCTTTTCTGGATCAATCAGGTAAAAAATATCCTCTGCAAATAAAGACAACTTTTCCTGATTACCATACTAATTATATCCTTGCATTTCTGTATCTTTTATTTTCTTTGCCAGTTGCTGTAAATATAAAACAAATAAAGGAGAAAGAGAACAGTCTTGCTTGTTTCCACTGTTCAAATACAGCTCATCAGAGATGAACCATCCCACCTTAATTCTTCCATCCAATCCTTCATATAGCCTCCTAATTTTCTTTATTATTGTACCAAGGAATGCAGTTCTTACATTCTGCTTCGATCTGGATCATTGTTATTCTATTAATGTTGTCAAATGTTTGCCTTCCTGGCACAAAGCCTCATTGATCCATATCTATCAGTTTTGGCAACACCGTTGCCAATCTTTTAGTTAGTGTAGACAGAAAAAAATGTATAAGCATGGTTTAAAATTGAAATGGGTTTATATAAAGCTTTATCTGATATGTATTTACCATCTTTAAGCAGCAAAGCCACCACAGCTTTCTTCCAAGATGTTGGTACTTCCCCTGCTTTTGAAATACTGTTAAATAAAATCTTCTGTAATCACTTTCTTCTCCCCTGACTTCCAAACTTCCACAAGAATACCATCTATTCCTGGAAACTTTCCTGAATATTGATTATACATCACATTTTTATTTCATCTCCTCCTGTCTTAACTGTTAGTTGTTGATCATCTACCTTTAACCTTAGCATAATTAAGTCTTCCATAAATATTTCCATTTGTGATCTCTGTTGATTTCCACAGTTCTCTGCTTTATACAAATTTTCATAACATTTCTGACATTTCTCTAATGCTTCTATAGGCTCTCTGACTATTTTTCTTGTTATAGGTTCCCTAAGTTTGTTGACAACCCTTTTACTTTCTGTTGCCTAAGTTGTTGTGCTAAATGCTTTTACACTCTGGAGTTACTATCAAAAATAGTTGTTTAATAGCAATCTTGCTAAGCTCATGCATATTATCCAGATACTTCCTTTTTTTCTCTTTAGCACTGTGCATTTGTGCCTCTCTATTCTGTGAGATTCCCCTTATTCTGCAATGCTAACTTTTGTCAATCCTTCTAAGTAGTTATTATTACTTCTTAACAGTATCTATTTCTGTTTTATTTCTACTGTATTTTTAAACTCCATTTTTTGTTTTATCCCACTCACTGGCTATAACCTCTGAAGATATCTCTGTCTTCCCTTATAACTTAATATCCACCACCCATTCCTTAAATTGCTCTTTTTTTAGCAGGTAGGCGGCGGAATGCCATATCTCATTTTTACTTTATTACCCTGCATTTTTATCTTGTTTTTTATTGGTGCATGATCTAAATTAGTCATTGGACACTTGTTGAATGTTTCATTTAAATGCATATGTTCCTGTGAAACATGATTTCTGTCTAGTCTAGCCCAGTTATTGGACCTTGGAAAATAATATGTAAATTCTGTCAGAGTTCCTACTACTGAATTCACATCTTCTGTATCAAATATGTTCATAAATTTCTTCAAAAAATGTCCCTCCTTTGTTATATTTTCCCTTCTAGGTCCCCCAGTACATCCTCACTATTGAAAATTTCATTCACCACCTGTAAGTAATATTCCCTGCTAAAAACTGTTTATTTCTCCAAAAAATTTCTTTAGCTTCATAATAGCAGTTTTTGGTGGAATATAAATGCATGCCAGTGTAATCCTCCTTGCTTGCCAAATAGCCCCTTACTACCATTTATCTACCACTATTGTCTTTTTTCAGTCTTCTATCAGTATTTGAGCCCTTCTAGCAATTAGTATAATTACCCTCCTTTTCTTTTATCCTCAATATACTGCTGAATATCCATTCTGAATCCTTTCTTTGCCAAATTCACTTGTTCTTTTCTCTCTAAATGTGTATTCTGCAGCATTGCTGTTTGTACTCTGTATTTCTTAATGTAATTTAGTTAATTTTCCTTTTTGTCTTTACCTATAAGGCCATTAATATGAAAAGTTGTTGTTCCCACCCATTATACATCTCATTTTTTCACACATACAATAATCACTGAAGAGACTCCCCTCAAGTTTAAAATACCCCTGACTGCACACTGCTCAAAAACTGCTTTACTATACATAACATGCAGGGTGTGCCATCAAATGTTTTATATAAATACTAATAAGGACAAAAATTGTTTTACTTCCACTTACTTTTATCTCATTTAGTGTCCTTCCAAACATTAATGACAAAGTGGGGTATATGCTTTCCAGTCCACCCACAAGTTTAATAGAGTCAACAAAGGTCCAGTCTTTCTCAGCCACCTTTTCTTGCAAAGCCATATTTCACAAATGTGATTAATGCTTTATAGTCTCCTATTCATTCACTTATTTTATTTTAGTGTTGCTGGTCTTTTTCCCAGTCATTTCCACTTCCCATCACCATACTCTGGTTCAAGTCCAATGTAATCCTGATTTTTTCTAGTCAACTCCAGTGCTTTTTTTCTATATCTCAAGAATTTTGCTTTGGAACACAGGAAAAGTGTCCACTGGTAATGTCTCACCCTGAACTTCAGTGTCAAAAGAATGAAAAGCAGAGCCTCCCTATGTTTGCTGATTCACTTTTTGTTGCATACATTTTTTTTTCTTTTTTTCTTTAGCCAGTTCTGCTTCCAACAGCTTGATACAGCAGCTTGAATCTCACACCTGCTTCTTGATGTTCCCTGATTGCTGGGATACATGTTTCATTTCTCTCTGGTGTACAGTAAATAATCATTTCAAACAAACACTCTGCTGTCTCCAATTTTAATACTTTTCTCTTCAACACTTTCTGCTGGTATGATTGTACCTTTTCTGATACAGGTCTTGACTAGTTTGTCATGGCCAGGTTTCAAGCATACATTTGATGTGCCCTTTCAGTTAACAAATCCTGCTGTGGAATACCAGTCCAGTTGCTTACTTGTGATTTCATAAATGTAATACAGTCTGTTCTTTCCAGTTGCTGTAATACAGCAGAAAATCTCAGGTTTTGCCTGTGAACTCTCTTCTAACTGTACATTTTTTGAAACAACTGTCCTTGAGGAATATCATAACTAGTCAGCCAAGCTTTTCTTCATTTCAGCCTCTGATCTTTGCAGTTTTATCAGTGTCTGTATAGCTATTTAAAGCATGTTCTGTTTTTCCCCCAGTCTTTTCTTATTTCAGTTAATATACTCCTACAAGGTTTCATTTGTTTTAATCTTCTGAATGCATTTGATATATTTTTCCTTTAAGTTATTGGAAGCTATCTTGTGTACCAAAACTGGATCTTGAACTTTTTGCTGAACAGCTGCAGGATTATTCCCAGCCAGTGTTTTCTCTTCAACTTTAGTGGTTGATATTTTTTCAGGTTCTCTGTCTTTCTTCTTTGCTGGCATTTTTTACTCAGCCTGACAAGATCACTGCTGTTATTACTCAGTTTCTTTTTTTTACAGTGGGAGAGCTGAAGTTAAGCTGTTGATCAGTGTGCAGCCATCTTGGAAGTCTAAGACTGATCATTCTTAATCTCTTCTCTTCACTACTCTACTGACAAACTACAGCATGGTTGTATCTAATCTAGTGATTTTTTTCTATGTGATTTTATCCCAGTATTTAAAGGGCTGGATCTGACAGTGTGCTGTATTCTCATGATATTTTCAACAAATATTATTGCAACAGTTCTCTATAAAAGCTTCTTAAAAGGTTCTTGTATCTGTATGGACTGAGGCACGGCTGCACTTGAATTTTAATGAAAAAATAATCTTAGTGTAGTATTTTTTTTATATCCCAGCATTTCAAAACAGTGAAACTCACTTTCATACCAAAATACATACACTTTAGTCAGAAGCTGCAAGAATCCTGTATAGTTATTTTCCAGTAATGTTTACATTTCTTTGAAGAGACCTGATAGAAGTCTTTGTATTTTAAATTGAATGCTTTGCAAATGTTGAAGTTCTTCAATTTATAATCTCCATTTAGACCCTAATATGTGCTTGCATATAAATGTCAGTTTCTTTACTTGGTGTTCTGATTTTCTTATAATATTTTAATAAAACACAGATGGACCTTGTATTGTACATCACACTGCTTGATTTAATATGACTAAAACAGGAAGACAACATCTCAAAAGTATGGATATGGCCTATATTTACAGAATTTATTTTTACTTTAACATGTAAAATGACAGAAAAAAAAAAAACATTTTCATTACAAAGAAATAAGTGTTATTTTTAGTTATGATGTCCTAAAACACACTAATTACATTTACAGTGTTTGTCAGCCAGGACACATCCAACAACTAGATCTTCTGCTCAGATGGCAAGTGCAGCGGCTCAAAAAGACGAACCCAATATCAAAAAAGCAGGCAGTACATTGAAAAAGGCCTTTGGCCGAAACCGGTCTGTGACTGTGAAAACTTAGTCTTGCTTCTCCTCATTTTGTGTGCTGTTAGCCAGGACAACCATGTACATTTGTA
Source organism: Protopterus annectens (assembly GCF_019279795.1). Classification (NCBI taxonomy): domain Eukaryota; kingdom Metazoa; phylum Chordata; order Ceratodontiformes; family Protopteridae; genus Protopterus; species Protopterus annectens. Next base: position 1,087,435,476 of record NC_056728.1, read on the forward strand.
GTGAATAAAATGGCAAAGAGCTTTGCATCTGAATAACAGTATAAGCTTGCTTATCATAAGTATTAGTAGAGACCATATCGGTAAAGCCTTTTGCAGTTTTCTAAAGCAATTCTGAGGACAGTATGTTATGGCAGCTACACAGTGCACCTTGGTTGCTGTTTTCAGTCGTAATTACACATATTCATTTGCGTTCTAAAATAATATGTAGTATTGTATACAGGGCTGAATGTGGAGGTATTAAGTAAATAGTGATAGAAGATGTCAACCCTGAGTTGATCTCAGCATCACTCAGTCTTCTCTGTTTTTGTCAGTTCTCTTATGCCTTCTCTCCTCCTTCCCTTGCACATCTAGATGCATTTTCTAGCCTCGCTTTTACCATCTCTCTAAACTCCAAGACATTATACAACAATCCTTCTTATTGACTGAAATGTAGATAAGTAAGTCATATCTACTACTTAGGTTCATAGGTTCATACTAGGCTATCTGCCCTAGGGCATTTATAAGCCTAGCCAGAGTGTGTTTGGCTTTCGCCACCCATTTTAAATTAATTTTGCTATGCCCTTTTTCGAGGTTAGTATACTGTGCCTCTGTCTAACAGTGACACAGAAGTGATACCCGGGGTAAACCTACGATCCCCCATCCACTCATCAAGATTCCTCTTGAAGAGAGTCAATGAGGGACTCTGCCTAACCTGGACTGGGATTTTATTCCAGAGTGAAGGGAGCCTCTGGGTTATGAATCTGTCCCTCCAGCATGTCCTATTTATTTCAGTGCTGAGGTTCAAGTCTCTCGAGCGCGTAGCTCGATGGGATTTGGATTTTCTGAGGTGCAGTATGTTGGACATGGCTTTATACGTCAGGCACAGATCGCCTCTGAGCAGTCGGTATGCCACTGAGTAGAGCTGGAGTTTCTTTAACCGGGCAGCATATGGCATCTGTTTGAGCCCTTTGATCCTCTTGGTGAGGTACTTTTGGGGTCTTTCCAGTTGCTGCAGGTGTCTGGTAAGGTACATCCCAAAAGCGGCATTGTACTCAATTATGGGCCTGATGAGGGATGAGTAAAGAGGCACGATGACCTCCCCTGATCTAGATGTGAATCCCTTCATGATTAGGTGGGCTATATAAAATGTTTTTCTAACCACTTTGGCCACGTGGTTGTCAAATGAGAGATTGCTATCAACTTGGGTCCCCAGGTCCCTAATTACTTCCGTACTTAATGGATTACCACCTATGTGGTAATTTGTGGGCACTTTGTTTTTGCCAAAGGGGATAACTATACACTTTTTGGCGTTTAGCTTGAGGCCATGGCTCTGGCACCAGTTGTCTGTTTCTATGAGGCCCTTTTGGAGGATGCTTGTCTCGGCCGGAGAGTCGATTATAGCGCCCAGTTTGCAGTCATCTACGAACTTGGTCAGCCACAGCCCTTCCGTGTTGGCCTGTACCTCCGAGAAATATATACCGAACAGGAGAGGTCCCAGGACTGAGCCTTGTGGGACGCCACTTGTAACTGGTTTGGAGTCTGACATGGCTCCAGCAATTCTAACCATGTGGGTTCTGTCATTGAGCCAGTTTGCAACCCATCTAGTGACATAGGGGTTTATATTTAAGCTGGTGAGCTTATCTATGATGCCCAAGTGGGGTATTGTATCGAAGGCTTTTGCGAGGTCCAGGTAGGCTGTGTGGACCACCTTCCCGTCGTCAATGGCCTTGGTGACTGTTTCAAAGAAATTGACCAGGTTTAAGAGGCAGGATCTGCACTTAACAAAGCCGAACTGGGTAGGATCCAGTGTCTGTAGGTCCCCAATATCTTTTTTTATGAGGTCCATGATGATCCTTTCTATAGCTTTTCAGACCAAGCTAGTCAGGCTTATGGGGCGATGGTTTCCAGGATCCGTTGAGGCACCACCTTTATGGAGAGGGACCACTGTTGCTGTACGCCACTCTTTGGGTACATATCCTGTGGTAAGGCTGAGATTGAACAGTAGTTTTATGTTTGGGTTTAGCTCTTCTTGGAGTTCATGTAGGACGCAGCCCGGGACACTGTCTAGTCCCATTGATGCTGTGTTTTTTTGCTTTGGAGAGGGCAGCTCTTACCTGAGCATCTGAGATGTCAGGGGGGGCAGCACTCTGCTGGGATAGATATTTGCCCTTTTGGTGGGGAGGGGAGTTTGTGCTGAATCTGTCAGCTAGGATGTTGGCAATGTCTGTGGGTTTGGTGTATTTTTTGTCATTTTGGACTAATTCTGAGCATATCTGGGAATTCCCACCCAGGTTCCTAACATAACTAAAGAAAGCCTTGTGATTATCCTTAGTGTCCTGTGCAATATTTCTCTCGAAGCTGGCCTTAGACGATTTTATGAGTGCCTGTAGTTTTTTGCTAACACTGATCAGAGATGCCTTCCCTTTTTGGGATTTTGCTCTATCATGTAGTAGCTTCCTCCTTCTATTGTATAGTTTGTTTATGGCTGGGGTCCACCAGACAGGACGTCTGCCTTTGGAGGATTGGGTCTTGGTTTTATTTGGGATTGCATGATCCATGCATTCCTGAAGGTGTTCATAGAATGTGTTTATAAAGGATTCTGCGGTCTGGGACGTATTTTCCACAGGCCCGGGGGCTTTGAAGGATTCCACCTCGGTTTTGAGGAGTGTGAAATTTGCTTTAGAGAAGTTTTTCACTGTGGTTTTCTGGGCAGGAGGTGGGGTCGGGATGTGAATTTCCAATGAGATTAGTTTATGGTCTGATCTTACCAGTGAGGGATACACTTCTGGTCTGGAGCATAGAGTCCCCATGTTGGTGATGATCAGGTCCAGTATGTTTTCCCCTCTTGTGGGAGTGGTAACAAGTTGTTCCATAGCATCTGAGTTTATAAATTCTAGGAACCTTTGAGCTAGGGTGTTGGAGGTAGAGTAATGCTCCCAGTCTATGTTTGGGTAGTTGACGTCGCCCAATATAATGGTGTTTGGAGAGACCTTCATATTTTCCAGTATTCTCAGGAAGGCCGAGTGGGGTTCCTGGGTTTGGAAGGGTGGTCTGTAGCAGGCTATAAACTGAAAGGCAGTTTTACCCACTGTTAGTTGCACATGGATAGTCTCTGATGCTTCGTGCTGTGCCACCAACCTGGAGGTGTGGGTATCTTTGACGAATATTGATACTCCCCCTCCTTTTCTGGTTCGGTCCAAGTTTGGGGGCCGAAAAGCATGGTATGAGGTATAACCTAGTAGTGCTGTGGTGCTTTCGGGAGCCTTGAACCAGGTTTCTGTTACTGCACAGATATCAATGTTCTCCATGCTAAGGAGAGTTTCGAGTGCATGCATCTTGAGGTTTAGACTTCTGGCGTTGAGTAGCATTACTCTTAGTTTCTTATCCCTTGTGATACCTATGGAGGTGGGTTTGTCTTTTGAGCCTTGCCTAAAAAAGGCACTATGGGGGTAGCAAGAGCCTTTGCCAATATCCGAAAGCCCAGGGGTGACAGGTGCAAGCCGTCCCTAGCGAAGCATTGTGGCCTGTCGAGCATGTCATCCCAGGCTGACAGGCATTGGATCCCCTTTGAATGATACCAATACTTAAGCCAATTGTTGAAATTGATCATCTTGTCTTCATATTGTGGCATCATTCTTGGTGAGGGTAAAATGCTACTCAAGGTCAGGATCAGACCGGCCTGGGCCACATGCTCAGAGAGCTCCTCTATGTCTCTTTTCATGTAGTCCATGGAGGTACGTCTCAGGTCATTCACACCAGCATGGACAATGACTGAGTCATATTTGTACTTGCCTTGTAGTGACCTGAGTGCTTGTGTTATGTGGCGGATCCTAGCGCCCGACAGGCAGCTCACCGTGACCTTCTCCTTGTTCAGCCTGGTGAGCGGGACGTCAGTGTGCCTGAAGATAGTCATCTATTACAAGTGTGTCAGGTGTGTTGTTTAGCCTTAAGGGCTGTGACTGTTCGGCACACTGGCTTTGTGAGCTATGTGTTGCACGTGTTTTGTTTTGGGGTAGTGGTTGCTTGGGTGTCTGCTTTGGAGGTCTCTGCTGCTTAGGCAGATTTTTATTTAGAGCCTCCAAGTATGTTTTTGTGTGTTTATGTGTTTGGTTTGCTGTCATGGTAGGTCTATGTGAGACTGGAATTGTAGTGAGTGTGGTTTCCTTCTCCTCCTGACAGGTTTCGCCAGTACTGAGTTGAGAGAGCTTAGCCTCCAGTTTGGCTATATGGTTGCATCTCTCACATGTGTTGGAATTTGTTGGGAGGAGAAGAGGGTTGTCTGTGTACATGAGGCAGTTGTAACATTGCCTCAAGATTCCCAGATTCACCAGCTGGACCGGAGAGGAGATTGACAACTGACCTTTGGACATGCTAGAATAGTATTGGGAATTCCTTTATAATTGAAAAAAAAGGGCCAATGGGGAACAAGGTACTCAAGGGGAGTTTGTGAGGGTGTAGTGCTTTTAATTTTTTAGTGCTGACTTATATAATTGCTTTAGTGAGCAAGTGCCAGGTAACTTAAATGCAAAAATGACAAACAGTAACTTTCTTTCAAGTGAAACAAGTTAATAAGTACAGTAAGCAATGCAGATGTCACTAGGGATCCACAGAAGCGCTGAAAAGCCGCGTTTTAGGTGGAATTAGCTTTTCAGGGAAATAACAAGCAAACAAGCATACAAACAAAGCTAGATTCAGCAGGCCTGGATCTAGTCTATGCTACAGCAAACAAGGTGTACCAATTCCAGTAAGAAACAGTTCAAATATGCAGGCACTTTAAGCCTTTAACCAGAAATTCCCAGCTCAGAAGGGCAGTGTCCAGCCTCTCCTCCCACAAAAGTGCAGACCACAAACCTTCTTAATGTAAAATAACTGGCCTGAAGCCCAAGTGCTTAAACCAGAACTAATACACTTTTAGAATAACAGACACTGAGCCCTCAATCAGCAGTTCCCAACTTAGAGGGATGTAAGCTACCTGTCCTACCACCACAGTGCAGGCCACAAACCTTCCTAATGTAAAACAACTGGTCTGAGCCCAAGTGCTTAATCCAAAAGACTTAGAATGATAGCTACACTTTAATCAAGTTACTACCAAGCAGTAATAAATACAATTGAATACTTTAAAGAATGCCTGGATTAGTGCTCAAGTTATACAAACAAAGCTAGATTCAGCAGGCCTGGATCTAGTCTATGCTACAGCAAACAAGGTGTACCAATTTAGTAAGAAACAGTTCAAATATGCAGGCACTATAAGCCTTTAACCAGAAATTCCCAGCTCAGAAGGACAGAGTCCAGCCTCTCCTCCCACAAGAGTGCAAACCACGAACCTTCTTAATGTAAAATAACTGGCCTGAAGCCCAAGTGCTTAAACCAGAACTAATACACTTTTAGAATAACAGACACTGAGCCCTCAATCAGCAGTTCCCAACTTAGAAGGATGTAAGCTACCTGTTTATTTGTTTTGTTGTTGTTGCTTGTCTTTCGGCTTTTCCCAGTAAGGGGCCACTAATGATTGGCAGTAGATTTTTATGAACCGCCAAGGTGCTAGCTCGACGCCCAACCTTCAACGAAGGCAAGCCCATTTACCCACGCATGTCTTTTGAATGCTACCCAACCGCGGGGGGGACATGCAGACTCCACACAGAAGGCACTCCCAAGCCCAGCTGAGAATCAAACGGGAGAACCTCTTGCTGTGAGGTAACAATGCTACAGCCGTACCACCACGGCAGTAAGTCACATCTACTACTAAACCATCAAAAACATAAATTACTGCTGTCTATCCCAAAACTCATCTCCACCAGCAACATCACAATAGAACAAGTAAACCACACAAAATTACTGGGTGTCATCACAAATGAATGTTGAAATTCGACCATAATGTATCACAAGTAATTAATAAAATCATCAAAAAATATGTATATTATATGGAGTAAAAACCTACCTCACTGACATAACCAGAAGACATATAGCCTCTACCTTCTTACTGCCATCTCTCCTCTGTGCTGCCCCAGTTTTCACTAACCCTCAAGTTTCGCAACTATCCAAACCTGAGCAGTGTTATAGTAAAATGGCAAAATTTGCAGTAAACTGTAGAAATAGAATATACCACTACCTAGCTCTCAGATAATTAAACTGGCTGGAACTTCCACATCACATGGCTCTTTCTCAGCTAACTACAATACAGAGACTCCTCCGTAAGCCAGAAAATTTCCTAGCCCATAACTTAATACAATACTACTCCTCCAACAGAGTTTTATGCTGTAGAAAAAAAATCATTAATCACTATAACCAAGTCATCTAATATTGCAAGTGACCCTCTATATTCAACTAGTGTCGCTAAACTATGGAACCACATTCTACTGCCACAGAAATCCATTCAGATTGCAAACTCATTTAAAACACAATTAAAACTTCATCTGTCTAATCACTGGATCTCTCTCCGTATATTTCCAGGATAAATGCCACTGGTTATGTTCAGCTTGCCATATCGTCAAACCACTGCTCTTCATTCAGAATCCTATACCCCACAACCAGTATTCACCAGTACTAGCATCTCCCAGTGTTATACATAGTTTTGTGACACTTCTCACTCCTCTTCTCTATACTTCTACTATAAACCTTATGGTATACCTGTACATAGCTATATCTAAATTTGATAATTTTATGTTTATTTATTTTATTTTATTTGCAGTTTGTTTGCCAGGATGGTCCATTGGGTCAAAAAGAACCCTTTTTCAATGAAGTCTTGGGGGAGAAAAGCTCCACAATAACAAAAGTTATAAATAAGTAATTGTAAAAAGCTCCACAATAACACAAGTTATAAACAAGTAATTATATAACAGTAAATACAGAAGTACAACTAAAATCATAGTATTTACAGATACAATATGAAGCAAACAATCAAGGTTTAGAAAAATAAGAATTGTTGTAAATTCTTGTTAGTACTTTATGAGGAAAGGAATAGGACTCTGGAATACCTGAGATGTCTGAGGTATAGAGAGGAGAAGAGGTTATGTGGGATGGGAGCAGGAGCATTCCCAGAGAGATGTTAGGTGTGAGTGCAGTGAGGTTTTGAAGAAAGAGTGACTATAGATGGTACAGATGGATGGTGGTAGGGAGTTCCAGTGTCGCGCAAGGGGGAAGCATAGGAGATTTTTGCCAGGGGGGGTGGGTGGGTTTATGCAATTCTATCAAGTTTTGATTGCTGGATCTTAGGGATCTTTCTGAAAGGTGCATTTTAAGGGTTGAGGATAGGGAGGGACTAAAAATGAGTTTGTGAACATGAGTGAGTTGAATGTAGGTGAGATACTTATGTAGCTCTAACCAGTTTAGTTTGTGAAGTGCGACACAGTGATGGGTAGAAGAATTGTGGCTAGTGGCAAACTTGGCAATCTTATTATAGCAGGAGGAGAGTTTTGACTTAAGTGTGGATTGTAGGTTAGTTAGGAGTGGGGCACCATATAGGAGAGAAGGGATGAGGAATATGGTAGAGAGAGTGAACTTAGAGTGAGTGAGGTAGCGACAATGGCGGTAGAGCATACCAAGTTTCTGGTGTTTTTTAATGTTTATTTGTATGTGGGAGGTGAATTTAAGCTGATCATCAGTGAGGACACCTAAGTGGTAGAAAAAGCATCTTGGGTTAGTTTTAGGAGAGTGGGGACAGAGGTGGCAGAACAGATTATAGCTGAATCATCTGCATATTGGATAAGATTTGTGTTACGGATTGAGTGGTGAAAATCATTTATGTAAATATTAAACAGGAGGGGACCCAGTATGGAGCCTTGTGGTACACCAGTGGGTAGTGGGTGTGCTGAGGAATGGGGAGGTGGCTTTTTCCATTTAACTGCTTGTTGCCTAGTTGAGAGGTAACTAGAGAACCAGTTGAGAGAGTAAAGAGATAGGTTTAGATTAGGGGAGAGTTTAGGTTTAGATTAGAGAGTTTAGCTAGGAGAAGGTTGTGAGAGATGGTGTTGAAGGCCTTAGAGAGGTCCAGTAGGAGTGTAGATACAATATATCCCGAGTCACGGGCTTTGTTGACAGTTTCGAGGAAGGACAGAAGAGCTGTGTTTGTGCTGTGGCCTGGTGTGAAACCATGCTGTGTGGGAGTTAGTAAGTGGTTGTGTATGAGATAGGGTAGGAGTTGTAAATGGATGCATTTCTCAAGAACTTTGGAGATGGGGGGATAAGATTGCGATGGGGCGGAAATTTGTGATATTGTTGTTGCCCCCTTTGTGAAGGGGTAAGACGAAGGCCATTTTCCAAAGTTGGGGTACATAGCCTTCTTGGATAGAGAGTTGATTAAAATAAAGATTGGGAAAGGCAATGGCTTCGGCAGCTATACTAAGAAAGTATGAGGGAATGCTGTCAGGGGCATTGGAGCAGGGTTTCAGTTTTTGGAGAAGTTTTTTTATGGTAGATGTGGAAATGGGTTTTATAGAGAAAGGTGGAGATATTTGAGAGGGAAGGGGAGGATAGGGGAGGGGTTGTAGTAGGGGGAGTAGTATTGTTAGTGAAGGATGAGGTAAGTTTGCTAACTGAGTTGATGAAAGAGTTGAATTGAGTAGCCAGATCTATGTCTAGAGCATTGTGGTCCAGACAAGGGTTTTCTTTTTTGCCAGGATTGAGGAGGGTGGAGATCCCATTCCAGACTTTTCTAGGATTTGTTTTATGGCTACTTTGTAATATGGAGAAATAAGCTTTGTGGTCTGCTATGATAAGCTTTTTGACTTTGTTGCGGAGCGCTTTGTATTTGTTAAGGGTGGAGGGGGTCTTATTTTTCTGGTGGAGTACCCAAGCTTTGTTTCTAAGGCGCATGGCAGCTAGTGTGTCCTTGGTTAGCCATGGGGGTAGTTTTGCTTTTTATTCTTTTAGTTTTTAGAGGGGCATGCAAATCTAGGAGGTTTAAGAATGTTGAGTTGAAGTAGGGTATGGCATTATCCAGGGGGAGAGTTTTCGGAGGGCTCCAATTTATTGATTTTAGTGAGATTGAGAAGGTACTGGGAATAAAGTTCTTTAGGGAACAAGTGGAAATACAGTTATGAGATATTTGAAAGGGGGAGGGAAGGAGGTGGGCAAATGTGGGGAGGTGGTCACTGAGGGAGCTAGGAAGTGTGCCACTATTGGAGAAATAATGAGGATGAGTAACTAAGACCCAGTCTAGGATACTACCAGTAGAGAGTTTTTTTAGAGGGTCTAGTAATAGAGTTGATTAGCTGAGAGAAATTATAAAGGTTAATGTTTATGGAGTTTGTGGGGGACTGAATGGAGGACCAATTTATATTCATGTCACCTAAGATTATTGTTTCATTAATAATGTTGGTGGAAAGCCAGGAGAGAATATCTTCGAATACAGAGATGTTGTCCCCAGGGGGAATGTATAGAGAAACTATGCATATGTATTTGTGTTTGTTTAGTTGAAGTAGGGCCAAGATAATTTTGGCGGTGTTGAATTGGGGAATGGGTTTAGAATAGGGGATAACAGATAGGGAGGATGAGTATAGGAGAGCTACTCCTCCACCTTTTCTGTGGGTTCTGTCTTTTCTGATGATAGAGTAGTTGGGGGTGTTATTTCTGCGTCCTTTATGTGAGGTTTTAACCAAGTTTCAGAAATAGACAGGATATGTGGTTGATTGTAGAGAAGCCAGGAGTAGAGGTTGGGGATTTTGTTGGCTATGCTTTGGGCATTTAGAGAGGTGAATAGGATGGGTTTGGATCGTGAGAAGGGGGTAAGGGGGCTTAGGTTAGGGTGTATATCACCAGAGAGAAGGATGGTAGTTACCTGGTGAATTAGGTTGAGTAGGTGGTTGGAGAGCTTATTATCAGAGTGGAGTGTTGTGAGATTTGTAAGGGTATGGCAGGTTGCAGAGGGAGCAGAGTGCTTATAGGGAGAAATGAGTTTGTAGGGGAAATAGTAGATGGTTTTTGATGGGATATAGGCGGCGGGGTATAAGGATTGATGGGTGTGAGGGTGGTTTGGGAAGTGGGTAGGTAGTGTGAAAGGTTAGTGAATGATTGATGGAAAGGGGCTGGGTGAGATAGTACAAATATGATAAGGTGAGAAGAAGGAGTATTTGAAATGAGAAGGAGGAAGGTTGACGAGGCATGGTGAGGTTTGCAATAGTTGGAGAGTGGATATGATGCAGAATAGATGGAGAGGTAGGTTGGGCAGAGTAATGTGGGAGAGGTGAGGGAGGTGAGTAGTGATAGGTAGGGGTGGGTTGTGAGAAAGGTTGATTAGCTGGTGTTGGGATGGTTGGATTTGATGTTTAGGGAGTGGGTGTGGTAATCTGGAGTATAAGTGTAGAGGTGGTGGGGGTGGGTGAGAATTGGGGCAGGATAGGGGAACGGAGTGAGCCCATAGGACGAACGGAGCAGGTAGAGCCAAGGAGAAGTGGCTTGCCTCAACAGACAATCAGTGATATTGAGAAATAGAAAAAACAGCCTGTGTCAGGTTAGGTACGCATGTACTGGGATGTAACTATGGGCTTATTTTAAAACTAAGGACCAAAACATTGAGGAGAATCACAAGAAATGTTATAGTTTCTAATATGGACTGGTCTATAAGGATATATGGCCAAATAAGAGGAAGGGTAATACTGCCACCTAGTGACAAAATAAATAATTGCAACTAGGTTGCGTAGTTGAGGAGAAGAGTAGGAGTTACAGGGAGGAAGGAGACTGCTGCAGGCTGCTAGCTACACGTGGACGGGGACCACACTAAGCAGAATTATTTCACAAACAGAAGGCAAGTCACATACACTTGAAGGTCTTTGGACAGCGGCGGGTTACGTCTTTATAACACTTGAGTAGGATTCCAGTTGGCTTGATGTTAGAGGTGGTAAGTCTGGCCAATACTGGTGAGGAACATCTTGCGAGGTGGGAGATGCAAGACCGGGCAGGGCCTGAAGGTCTTTGGGCAGCGGCATGTTGCATCTTTAGAACACTTGAGTAAGATTCCAGTTGGCTTGATGTCAGAGGTGGTAAGTCTGGCCAATACTGTGGAGGAACACCTTGGGAGGTTGGAGACGCAAGACTGGGCAGGACTTAAAGGTCTTTGGGCAGCGGTGCGTTACATATTTAGAACACTTGAGTAGGATTCCAGTTAGTTTGATGTTAGAGGTGGTAAGTCTGGCCAGTACTGTGGAGGAACACCTTGGGAGGTGGGAGACACAAGACTGGGCAGGACTTGAATGTCTTTGGGCAGCGGCGCGTTACGTCTTTAGAACACTTGAGTAGGATTCCAGTTGGCTTGATGTCAGAGATGGTAAGTCTGGCCAATACTGTGGAGGAACACCTTGGGAGGTGGGAGACGCAAGACCAGGCAGGCAACAGGTGGCACTAGCAGCCTATAATGGGGCAGGACAGGTATTTCTGTGAATGCTTATTCACTTACCTGACCTTCATATTGCTGAGACGAAAAGGCCAACAACCCCATAACACCAATGTCCCGGAACACCAATTTTCCATTCCAGGTAAGTAATCGCTTGGCCACCATCTTGAACTCTTCTCCTTACCCCCACGACAGTGCGATCTTGGAGTTTGTATATTTAGTTAGGGGGTATGGGGGGCGGGGGGGGCAAAGCCTCCTACATGGGTGGGTTTAGTTTGCTTCGGTTTTACTGTTTTTATCAGGTTGGCCAAGCAGTTACTTACCTGGGGTGGAAAGTTGGTGATCCGGGACGTCAGTGTTATGGGATTGTCAGCCTTTTCTTCTCAACAGTATGAAAGTCAGGTAAGTGTCTTCTGAAGTCGACTCGTATATATCTGTGAACTTGCCTTATACCCTACCTCTTAACTACAATATTAACATTTTCCGTTCTACCTAGTTCCTTCCCTCACTTCTGTTTCTTGGAATTTCTAAGCAGTAATCATATGATCTCTTATTTATTTGATGCATCTCTTCAGTTACTCAATATTCAATATCTACGAATGCATAAATATCTTTTATGTTGTAATAGTTGCCTTTATTTCTTATAAATATAATCTAATTAGCAGATGTATGTGTAATTTTAATGTAAATTTAATGTTTGTTTAAAAATCTTTGAAATATGATAGAGATTTTCTCTCCTAAAGTCTCTGAAAATGGGTTTCTGACAAAACCCAGTCGGACAAACCTAGTAAATAAAAGCACAGTAAAATAAATCAATAAATAAAACTAACCCCTTCCACCTACAAATTTGAACTGTTCATCAAATCTAAAAATGTGTAAAAGAATGTGTATATTGTGTATATATATACATAATTTATTCCACATTCATGCACATCTTACTGATCATGTATACTTGACATTCTGCATTTGTTTAAAATGTGTCAGTAAACTGCTCAGTACCCAATCTTTCTTGTATACTACAGTCGTTTATAGTAGCTTCTTGTTATCTCTGTGTTATACAACCCCTTACAATATCTTAAAATTGCCCTTCGAGATCAGTGTTCTACACTGGTTAATAATAATAATATTAATAATATTAATAATAATAGTAATAATTTGTACTACTTATGTGGTGCTAAATCTCTGCTGATATAATTTGGACTTCCACTGCATTCCTCCCCGAAACAGGGTATAGTGCAGCATGCTTAAACGGTGACAGTGAAATGCCTGTAAAACCCTACTTTACTATTGTATGACATCTTGTATCTTAGTACCCCTTTGTTGGTTCTTATTATTATGTTCAGATGCTCACTTGTAAAATGAACCTAAGACTGCCATAAGAACTTTGAATACAGCTCATTGTTGAAGTTGGTCTGGTCATAAAGCTGTGATCATTGTTGGTAGTTTTTGTGGTTGCATTTTTGCAGGAGCAGAAAAGGTCCCTGTTGTGGATGGGTGTGTGTGTGTGTGTGTGTATATATATATATGTGTGTGTGTGTGTATATGATTATTACTTCTGATGCATAACAAACTCAGTATTCTAGACATGTATTCCGTTCTTCACCCAGCAGAGAAGTTGTATACTCAACCCCTTATTTGAAAGTGCTGATAATGCAAAATGTCAGAAATGACTATGCTTACATAGTAGAAGATACAGTACTTCTTTCTTTCTTTGGCACTTCTTAATGGAGCATTGAGAGAATTATATAAAGACACATGGTTACAGACCAACCTAGATTTGCTATGTTTCCCATAGTTCTTTGCTACCAGTGTCACAGATCAGATCTCTGTCTTGATGTTTGTTTTGGAAATGATCTCACATTTGATAATACTTATAACCAAGAAAATGTAAGCTGTGTAAATGTTCATAAGACTGTCAAATGACATGCCAAGATCTACACCAACACTGACTATACTGCTAAAGAGACAAGTATAAACTGAGGCACTGCCATGAGTGCAAATGTTCCAACCCAGTCAGCAGAAGATGCTAGAGGGAGTAATTCTTGCCCTATTTAACATTTCATAAGCTGGTGGCAGTTGAGTGCTCATAACAGGGATCACCAGGAGGGAATTCTTGCAGTCATAGGCTGGTGCAGAAGGACAATGAGATGTAGAAATACGCTGAAGCTAGACGTTGGTCACTTTTTCCTGAAGTAAACATATCCCTTAGATGGTCTCACAGCCACTGTATCTTGTGAGCCCCTCTTCAAGTAGCAAAGTATTGTGGTCATGCTTGTTCTATGCATTGCTAGATGTTGAGGGTCCAGCGAGAGGTGCATCCCCAGCAATCATTCTGATTTAAATCCTAAAGTGTTAGCAGAGTAATTCTACTGATTTAATAGTGACAGTTATCGTAGAGCTGACCTGCTTCCTGGTAGTGGTTTCTTGAGTCCCCTCTCAGCGCATGATAGATATTCTCAAGTCCAATAGAATTCAGTGGTCCTGGAGTGTAGACAGTCACCCGAGTTTCCCCACTTCAGAGCTTACAGGTTAAGCCCTCAGTATTATGAAAGTTGATTAATATAGTATGAGACCAAACTTCAGAGATACAGGAGTACACCATCATACGTCTTCCGTCTAACACTCCTCCTTCAGCAGGTGGACCCTAAATATTGTTGTTCCATTATCCAACATGTGGCATTCACCATCTCTCATTTGATAACACACGTTGACTGATTGCAGTTCTGCCTATCCCAAAACCAGGTCTAGTAGTTTTTTCTGTGTTTCTTGAGAAGAATCAGGAGACAGAATTTCTTTTCTCTGAGATGTTGAAAGCTGTTCTCTCTAGGTCCTCTCAGATGACCTTTTCTTTGGAGATATTCTCAGGCTCCTTAAATCTTCTGTGGACTTGGTTGTGGCCTGTCATCCCTAAATATAAATGTCTTAAAGAGTATCTGAGGAGATCAGAGGAGGAGCCTTCAGCCATATGAATTGTGGTGCCCCTGCTCAGAGATGCTATTTTTCATGTAGGTGGCATCTGACTACGTCCTTCTTGGTGCCCCAGAAAGTGGATGCACTCTACAAACTTCCTTCTTAATGGAGTTTAAACCTTTCTAAGCATGCTACTGCTGGCTCTTTTATGATCACTCTTGTCCAACGCAGAACCCAAAAACCACAACACTTTCTCCTGTTACTCCCAGATAAGTAGCTCAAAGTCTTAAGGTTATCAGGAGAGAATTCTCCTCTAGCATGTTGAACATTGGGTGTGTCATCTTTTTTTTTTTTCACCTGTCCAGATTCCATTCCACCCTGGTGACTCGAGCACTAAAATCTCTCTGTTTCTGGTATTAAGGAATTGCTGTTTAGGATCCATCATATAGTTAATATAGGACTGTCTCTTGTTTCCTCAAACTACATTTTGGAAATCAGTCATTTACTTGTATGAGTGCAAAAACAAGAGTTACTCTAGATCACAGTGTGTTGTTTTGGAGATTTCCCCCTTTCCCCGTATTATGACAACTTGAAGTGCTATATATATATGTTTGAGAAGTGCAGAGGATTGTCTCCCCACTTAAAAAAATTATTTTTTGGAATCTTATTTCTTTCAGTGACACAGCTATAGCTTAATATGTCATGACAACTTCTGAGTAATTGAATTTTGAGATCTTTTAATGGAAGCCTTATGCAGTTTCATTACAAATATTGTGCTATAGTTTTGACTCTACTGATATTCTAAATAGGGGAGCAGGTGCATGCATATGCCTGAACAGAATGGCATAGCTTATGATATCCTCATTCAAGGCAAAACTTAGGAAGGCCATCCTGGATGCTGTTTGCATGAAAGAGTTCTCTTTTGATTTGCCTCATGTGACTTAATCTAGGACATCCAGGAGAGGATGCAGACCCTTGCTATGACTTTCTGTAATGTCGCCACAGCTCCTACTTTTCCTTTCAGCTAGACCAAAACCCCAAAGAAGAAAGAGTACTTTTCACTGACCCAGGACAGCCCTCAGACATCAGGCATTTTCTCCCAGCTAACCCAGCAACAAAACAGAAATACTGTTTATATAAAACAACAAAAGAAATGGCCAGTACCAGAACCGTAGCTCCTCAGTAAATCAGTTGCCTTCCAGGAGTATAAACAGCAAACTAACCTGACATCTTATATACCTAACACAAAAGTCATTAACAATTAATTTACATTTTAATAATTAAATTAAAAGCCTCTAATTCCATTCAGTATTTAAATCACTAGGAGTCAATGCATTATACTTTAAAATAAGATTCTTTATAAAGTATTTTTTTCTTAATATCAAGACTTTCAAAACTCTGAATTACTTGTTCTAAAATAGTGCCTCTTAAAAAATCAGAATTACTATTGTGACAAAATTTACAATGTGTAGGCAATGGACTACTCTCCTTATATTTTATGTCTGTTATATGTTCCTGTAGTCTAGTCTTAAAAGGTCTCTTGCTTTCACCTATATAGAAAAGATCACAGGAACATCTTAAAACATAAACAACGCCTTCTGTGTAACAACAGTATTCTCCTTAGGATAAAAAGGAATACCATTAATAAATGTGAATTAATTTATAATATATTTAAACTCAGAGCAATTTCCACATTTTAATGTACCTTTTATTTGTATTTCATTATATACATTTTCTTTAGGCTTAACAAATCTACTATGAACAATAATGTCTTAGATATTTCTACCTCTTTTATATGAAAAAATTGGAATAGTACATACATTATTCTTGAACTATTTAAACTTAAAAAAACTCCAAAATTGTTTAATAATATTCACTACTTGGTTAGAATTTTCCTTTCTCTCTTTAATATTAACAAACCTTACCTTATTACTACTGTCATACATATTAATCTTTAATTTCTCTATAGGGTTCCCACCTTTCAAATGCCCATAGTGGGTCATTTTTTGTAGAAATGTGAGATTTTGCAGGACAAAACATACTAAGACAGAATATATGTGTGTGAATGAGAGGGAGGATAGAGGAATGGTGAGGATGCAGGGAGTAGAGGTGGCGAAGGTGAATGAGTTTAAGTACTTCGGATCAACAGTTCACAGTAATGGTGAGTGTGGATGAGAGTTGAAGAAAAGAGTACAGGCAGGATGGAGTGGGTGGAGAAGAGTGTCAGGAGTGATTTGTGACAGACGAGTACCAGTAAGAGTGAAAGGAAAGGTCTACAAGAGGGTCATGAGACCAGCTATGTTATATGGGTTGGAGACAGTGGCATTGACAAAAAGGCAGGAGTCAGAGCTTGACGTGGCAGAGTTGAAGATGTTAAGATTTACACTAGGTGTGACGAGGATGGACAGGATTAGGAATAAGTATATTAGAGGGTCAGCCCAGGTTGGAAGGTTTGGAGACAAAGCCAGAGAGGCAAGATTACGTTGGTTTGGACATGGGCTGAGGATGGATGCAGAGTATATTGGAAAAAAGATGCTAAGGATGAAGCTGCCAGGTAACAGGAAAAGTGGAAGACCTAAGATAAGGTTTATGGATGTGGTGAGAGAGGACATGCAGGTGGTTGGTGTGACAGAGCAAGATGCAGAGGACAGGAAGAAATGGAAACAGTTGATCTGCTGTGGCGACCCCTAACGGGAGCAGCCAAAAGAAGAAGGTTAGTGCAAAGGACAGAACTTCACTTTTTTGCCAAAATAAAAGCTTTTTTTGTAGCATTTGCGTTGCTCGTGCTTTTTCATATAACATTTATGTGTTTCAGATACAAAGTAACTGTTTTATGCAACTATTAAAGAAAACTTAAGAAATATATTTTGTCTTAAAATCTCAGGACATTTGCCATTTTTTATTTATTTAATTTTTTGCAGGACACAACTGTCCAAAGTGGGACTGTCCCTTGCAAAGAGGGACTTGCGGTAGCCCTATTTCTCTAGAGCTTTCCTAATCACCCCTTGTTGGTACCCCCTTTCCAAAAACATATTTACTATTCTATTAATTTCCACTTCCAACTCTGTTATGTCATTACACAACCTATACACATAAAAATTCCCCATAAGGGAGTGATTCTAACAAATGGGGAGGATGACAGCTGGATCCATGTGAGAAATGATTAGCATGTTCAGACTTATAATAGACCTTTGTCTTTATTCTACCACCTACAAAACCCTGTAGGTGTACATCTAAAAATACTACAGAGTCTCCAAATTGAAGACCATCAGAATTCAGATGGGATCTATTACTATCCAAGTCCTTAATAAAAGATGGTAACATGTCTATACCACCTTTACATACAAAAATCAGGTCATCTATAAACCTGTAATATTTTATTACAAAGGTTTTATAAAATATATGTCTGTACAAGTGCTCAGCTTCAAATATGCCCATAAACAGATTTGCATACATGGGGGTAAAACATGCCCCCATAGCTGTACCTTGTATCTGTTTATAAATATCTTCACAAAAGCAAAAAATGTATTATTCAGACAAAAGTATACCAATTCCAAAATATATTTGCTTACAGGACCCTCCCCAAGATGAAATTGTAGGGCCTCAAGACCAAATTTATGATTAATAGTAGTGTACAAACTTTTGACATCTATAGAGACCCAGTACATATTAGTCCAACTTATGTCTTTCATTTTATATAAAAAGTCAAAAGTGTCTCTTATAAAAGACGGTAATTTCATTACATAGGGCAGTAAGTAACTATGTAAAAATATCCCAATATTTCATAAAAAATACGTAAGAGGCAGAAATTATTGGTCTACCTGGTGGGTTAGCCATATTTTTTTTGTGTATTTTTAGTAGACAATAAAAGTATGCTATCAAACTCTCATTGCTGTAGAATTTTTTAGCAACATCCTGACTGGAAAAATACCCCAGCCTATAGCCTTTTTTTAATAAATTTTTAAATTCCTTTTTTGCATCTATATATTCACTCAATGGTACCTTTTCATACATGTTTTCATTACTCAAATGATCAAGACATATTTTAGATATTGAGTAAAATTCATTATCACAAGTTTATTTCCTTTGTCTGAAGGTTTAAAAATGTTTCTATTTACCCATTTCCTTCAAATCTTTCCATTCTGCCTTGGTTAAATTGTAAGTAATTGAACTTTTATTTTTCATAAACTCTAGAAAAATAAAGCTTATTGTATTGTAAAATTAACCATAGCAGAAAACTGCTGTACACCCTCATGATTAAAGAGAGGTATAAAATCACTTTGACACATTATATGTTTGTATCCAACTGCAATATGCATTAAAGTCACAAACATCATAATCATCAGAAGCAAATGTATAGAAACTAGCCATTGTATCATAGGTTCATAGGTTCATAGGTTCATACTAGGCTATCTGCCCAAGGGCATTTATAAGCCTAGCCCATAGTTATGTGGCTTTCGCCACCCCTTTAGTTTGAATAAAAACTATGCCTATCATTTTTCTGTGCCTCTGTCAAGCAGTGACACTGAAGTAATCCCTGGGGTATATCTGCGATCTCCCATCCATTGGTCAAGATTCCTCTTGAACAAGGCCAGCGAGGTGCTCTGCCTCACATGTACCGGGATTTTGTTCCACAGCATAGGGAGTCTCTGGGTGATGAATCTGTCCCTCCAGCACGTTCTATTTATAACCGTGTCAAGGTTTAAGTCTCCGCCCTTGTGGTTCTGAGGGATCTAGATTTTTTGAGGTGAAGCATATTCATCAAATCTGGGTTTGACATGGCCTTATATGTCAGGCACAGGTCACCTCTGAGCAAGCGGTATGAGACTGAATAAAGCTGGAGTTCTTTCAGTCGGGCAGCATAAGACATATTTTTGAGACCCTTTATCCTTTTGGTGAGGAACTTTTGGGGCCTTTCAAGCTGCATCAGGTGTCTGGTCAGATACATTCGAGCGGGGCATTGTACTCAATCATAGGTCTAATGAGTGATGAGTACAGGGGACGATGACCTCCCTTGATCTAGATGTGAATCCCTTCATGATCAGGTGGGCGATATAGAAGGTTTTCCTAACTACTTTAGCAACATGAGTGTCAAGCGAAAGACTACTGTCAACTTGGGTCCCCAGATCCCTGATGACTTTTCTGTGCTCAGTGGATTGTCACCTATATGGTAGCTAGGGGTAACCTTGTTTTTCCTGAAGGGTATGACTATGCATTTTTGGCGTTTAACTTCAGGCCATGGCTCTGGCACCAGTTATCCGTTTCTGTGAGGCCCTTCTGGAGGATATCTGTGTCAGATGTGTTTTCGACTATGGCCCAGTTTGCAGTCATCTGCAAACTTTGTCAGCCATAACCCTCCTGTGTTTGCTTGTACTTCAGAAAAGTAGATGCCGAACAAGAGTGGACCCAGGACTGAGCCCTGTGGGACACCACTTGTGACAGGCTTTGAGTCTGACATGGCTCCAGCAACTCTGACCCTGTGGGTTCTGTCGCTAGCCAGTTTGCAACCCATCTTGTGATGTATGGGTTTACATTCAAGCTGATGAGTTTTTCGATGATACCTGAGTGGGGTATTGTTGAAGGCCTTTGCCAGGTCGAGGTAGGTTGTATGGACTGCCTTTCCCTCATCAATGGCCTTGGTGACTGTCTCGAAAAAGTCAACCAAGTTTAAGAGGCAGGATCTGCCTTTGACAAAGCCAAACTGGGTTGGATCCAAAGTCTGCAAGTTCCCTATGTCTTTATTTATGAGTTCCATTATGATCCTCTCCATGGCTTTGCAGATAAGGCTTGTCAAGCTAATGGGGCGGTAATTTCCAGGGTCTGTGGAGGCACCGCCCTTATGAAGTGGGACCACAGTCGCCGTGCGCCACTCCTTGGAGTGCGTATCCTGAGGTGAGGCTAAGATTAAACAGCTGTCCTAACTGTGGGTTTAATTCCTCGTTGAGTTCATGAAGAACACAGCCGGGGACACCATCCGGTCCCATGGATGCTGTGTTTTTGCCTTAGTGAGGGCAGTTCTCACCTGGGCGTTGGAGATGTTTGGGGGCTACAATCCTCTGGAATAGATATCTCTCCTTTTGGGGAGGAGAGAAGTTTGCACTGAACCTGTCAGCCAGTATGTTAGCAATGTGTGTAGGTTCAGTAATTTTCACATCATTTTGAACTAATTCTGAGCATATCTGGGAGTTTCCTCCTAGGTTTCTAACATAGCTAAAGAAGGCCTTATGATTGTCTTTAGAGTCCTTGGCGATTTTTCTCTCAAAATTTGCCTTGGATGATTTTATGAGAGCTCTTAGTTTTTTACTTATAATGATCAAAGGTGTCTTACCTTTCAAGGATTTTGCTCTATCTTGTAGTAGCTTCCTCCTTTTGTTGTAGAGCCTGTTTATGGCTGGGGTCCACCAGACTGGATGCTTGCCTTTGGTACAGAGAGTCTTAGTTTTGTTTGGGATTGCCTGATCCATGCAGTCCTGTAGGTGCTGGTAGAAGGCATTTGTAAGTGATTCAGCGGTTTGAGTAATGTTTACCACTGGCTCAGGGGCCTTAAAGGAGACCACACTAGTTTTTAGAAGTGTGAAATCGGCTTTTGAGAAGTTTTTCACTGTGGTCTTTTTGTTTCAGGTGGGGCGGGATGAGGACCTCCAGCGAGATTAGTTTATGATCTGATCTCACCAGTGAGGGGTATACTTCCGGTGTTGAACATTTTGATCCCATGTTCGTGATGATGAGATCAAGTATGTTTTCACCTCTTGTGGGGATGGTGACTAGTTGTTCCATGGCATTTGAGTTTATGAACTCCAGGAATCTTTGGGTTAGAGTGTTCGGGCTTGAGTAGTGTTCCCAGTCTATATTAGGGTAGTTGAAGTCACCTAGTATGATGGTGTTTGGAGATACATTTATCCCCTCCAATGTTTTCAGGAAGGCCATGTGAGGTTCCTGAGTTTGAGAGGGTGGCCTGTAACATGCTACAAATTGCAGAGCAGTCTTGCCTATGGTTAATTGCACCTGGATGGTCTCATCACTTGCTTCATCAAATGAATCAGACGGAATAACATTTTTCTCATTTAATTTTATATTAGAGGAAAAATAATTGATCAGATGTAATTTTCTATATAATCTGAATACATCTGTTTTTAGCATATATAGCCTCAGCAGCACTGTAGACACAAGCTTTAGGCCCCGATTTATCTCAGATATTTATTTGCGTGTTACTTAAAGCATGGCCAGATAAATTTACTATACTATTTTCATAACTGTCCCTATTTACATGTAAAAAGGAATTAGTTCCATGTAGTCGTCTTATTATGCTATTGATAACTCCCTCGAAATTTACCCATTCCTCGTTATTCATTAGATGTCCCATCTTGGTTCCGATCCTCCTCTGTAGAGCGTTTACTGTTTCGAAAATTATTTGGGAGATACTGTGGTTGTTGTGCTGGAGGCAGAGGAAGACACAAATTTTCCTCACTGTCCCAGTCCATGGATCCTCTAGATGTTTCAGAAGAAATTTGCAATATCATCTGAAGGCTCTGGTTCATTTCCTTTTAATTGAAGCATACACCTTTTTGTCATCTGTTTTACTGGCTCTCTGGAGAAAAGCCTTATTGTTATTGTAGTCCCTAATGTCCCTTTGTAGTTTAGACTTCTTTTTTCGCACGAGATCTTTTTCAAGGTCAGATAGTTTTTCATTTATTTCCCCCAGTTGTTGTTCTATCCAGGTTGAGCTCATTTTAGCAGCAAGAGTTTGACAAAATGAAGAATCTTTTAATTGGCACTGTTTCAGCATATCTCTTTCTATTAAAATATTTCCCCATTCTAGAGTGCAACAATGTGCTGCTGCTATCCATCTGTCCTGAATTTTGTTCTCATTCTCTCTGACAAATCAAATGGTGCAGAGGGATTCTTAAAGGCATGTAAACCTCTAGGGGATCTATCTAATTCGATATACCTCTGGAGGCTCAATAAATTCAAATAAACAGTTGTCTCTTTAACCATTAGCTGTTCCAGTTTATTAATTGATTCTATTACATCCATTTCCAAAACAGTACTGGTATGCTTACCCACTAAAACAAATGGATTTACTATTCTTTGTTTGTGACCAGCTTCTATGAGCCTTTCCAAAATCTGAGTAGTCCTTCACCACTGTGGTCTGGTGCACGATTCTCCATACTTCTCTGCAAGGGATCCGAATTTTTTTCACAAAAGATTCTTGGTAAATGTGTAGATGGGGTCACTGGCCATATGATATGCAAATCACAGTGACAAAACAGAAATACTGATTGTATAAAACAGCAAAAGAAATGGCCAGTACCAAAAAAATCAGATTTATTAAAAAAAACTCTAGCGCCTCGGCAAATTAGTTGCCTTCCAGGAGTATTAACAGCAGACTAAGCTTGCATCTTATACACCTAATACAAAAGTCATTAAGCAATTAAACAATTTACATTTTAATAATTAAATTAAAAGCCTCCAAGTGCATTCAGTATAAAATTCAGTATTTTCTCCCAGCTATGCTGATAATTATCCCAAGAGGGTGACCCTACCAGCTCAGCAGCAGCAGTCCTGTCTGCTCCAATGATTATTTTGCTTCCTAGACTTCGCAGTCTGCTTTCTTAGTACCTTATCAGCCTATCAGATTATTTCTTTTGTATTAAAGATTCTATAAAAGTTACTCTGTAAACAGGTAATTCAGTTTATACAAGATAGGTGCATTCTTGCTCTAAAACAGCATGGTTTCGACCCTGGCTTTAATGCCCCAACTGCTCTGAATCTTGCTGTTGATGTCATTCTCAAAAACATGAGCTAGAAACTTCTGACAGGAACTTCATTTAAAGACCTTCAGTAGGCTTTCTACTCAGTCGGTGGATTTTTTACTTAAACAGCTTAGAGCCAGCGAGTTTGCCCCCACTATAATGCATAAATTCATAAATTTTGTCCTCCCAACCTCTTTCAATTTGGTTTGCTTCAAGTGTGTACACTTGAAACCACTCTATTTCATTATTTAGCAAAGCTCTTTTGTCGGAATTTTATCACAGAGACACGATACCTTATGCCGCTGATCATCTATGTCTTAAATTCTCAGACAACTCTGGTAACCTATAAAAGCTACTTCAGGATATCTTAGTAGCATTTACACCTTTATCTTCACATAAACTAACTATTAATTCCTCCAAAACTAACACCATGTTTGTGGCACTCCCCAGTGATACCTTATTAACCACCATCTCTCCATCTATGATCCTGCTATATAAGTCCCTATCACACAACTCATCTCACTCATCTACCTTGCAGTTATAACAACCCCTCAATAAATTTCAGAGTACATGTTGACAACAGAGGACAGCAAAATCCTCCAAGAAGGTCTGTCCTGTACAGATAGCTGGTGTCAAAACCATAGACTACAACTGAATGCCTAAAAGAGTATAACCATATCCTTTGGAAAGCAGGACTTCTTTTGTAACTACCACATTGACAGAATATCCCTGAAAATTGATCCTGTAGTTGGGGATTTGGGAACCTATGTTGACATTGACTTGTCCTTTGATCACCATGCATACACTGTTGTAAGGATGTCCTTTTTCATAACACAGCTTATATTTAAAGGTATCGCATCCAGTTCCCTGTACTTAACACTCATTAGGACAATCATCAAGTATAATGCCCCTTTCGGTTTGTACCTGTCCAAAAATACTTGTCACAACTGGAAGAACCATAATACTTTCTTACTAAAAAAAAAAAAAGAAATCAAGAACCTAAATTCATAAAAACTATGCAGATCATCTTAAGCCTTATCCCTCTTTTCAGTATCATACAGGCTACAGAGAGGTGGCTTGTGCCATTTGTATAGAGCTTCAACAGACTCTATTGTGTCATAACTACCCATTCAAGAGATCTCAATCCCTTTTGCAAAATAAATAAAACATGTTGGATAGGTATGTATCACAGATAGTACCACTTCCATGGAAATGTCTTTTACTCCACATAAAGCAAAGTACTTTTACTCGAATCAAATGTAATTTGGAACAATGCATGAGTAACCGCAAATTCACCTCTAGTTTAGTACCGCTGTCCCTCATGGATAGGAGAAACTTGTAAATATCTCATTCTTATGCAAAAACTATCATGAGAATGTAAGACTATGCCTCTTAAGATCCTAAGAGATCTATAGCCTAGTAAGTACCTATGAACATTACAGATATCTGCTGTCCTTTAAACAAAATGCATATTTATCCAAAACCGTATTTATTCCAAAATCAAATGTGGTATACATCTATATAAAATTTAATAACATTAGTACACTTCACAAATAGTAAACTGCAGAAAATTGTTAAAGTCTGCCTCCGCCTCTTTATCAACCTAGTAGGCAACAGGGACACATCACTGCAACCTTGTAAGCAGTGCTAACGCTATGCCATTTAGTTTAAGGGAAGCATTCTTATTGTCAACTTCTAGTTACAAACTACTCTTTTTACACTTTTCACCAGAGGGTGAAAGTAGGTGGGAGATTTTCTCCCAAAGCTTTAGATATCGTGTCATGCTCAGATACTTTGGTTCAGTGATGACTGGAAGCATATTTCCTTTTGTACTGGTGATAACCGAGAATGGGAGCTTAGGAAGCTTATGTGTATTAAGGGTTCCAGTAGTTGATAGTGGGGTATTGGAGGAAACCTGAAATGTTTCTTAGAAATGTAAATTTTGAAAAATTTTACTGTAGGTATACCAAATTAAGATTCCCAATTTTTTCAGTCAAAAGGTTATAACTGTCTGTTTCAGAGACTGTAGTTAGATTCAGTAACAACCCTCTGGTAAACTTAGAGTTGTTCATATTATTATTGTAGCTTTATATAGGGCAGTCAATTTCTGAATTCATGCTGTCACACAAAAGAATGTATTTGTTTGTGTTTATGCAGCTGTTTGTAGATCATTTTGTCAGATATTTTTGTTAAAGGGGCATAGATCAGCAATTGGTCTGTAATGTTTACATTCTTTGAACTGTGAGATCTTTAGAAGTGAAATTATAAATGTATATCTAAATAGTTGTGGAGAGTCACCTTAAGATAGGAGGAAAGATTGTAGATGTGAATGAGAGGTTTGGCTATGTTGTATGCTGACATTTTAAGGAAGGAGGAGTAGAAGTTTGATAGCCTAGCTCCAGATTTTGGGTAAAAATTGAATAGGACTTTCTTGACTTCCTTGATAAATAGCTGGATTGCAGGCAGCTTGTATGTGTAGTATACTATATGTACATTAATTATAGTTGAGACTTCAAGTGTGAAGTTCAGGGCCCAGTTTGCAAGAATGGTACTATTTTGTTGAGTGGATGGAATTGTTAATTGTGCCATTAGTAGTGTCTAGAAGGAAGTTGCTATAAATATCAAGTTAATTATGATTGTTTGAGTTGTGTTTTGTAATTCTTTAGGAGTCAGTAATGGAGCCTGGTCTGTTATTTCCAGAATTCCTTGGGATTGACTGATAACATTTCCTGCTTTTTCCTGAGGATGCCTTTGCTGAACTGGTAGCTATTCTTGCATTTTCCCCAACTCTAGAAATTGATCATGCAGTTGTTTGATGGAGGATTGCTCCATCCATTCATTCTGTGTTTTGTCTCTTGATTTTAGAAGTTTTTTTTATGTCTATGGTAATCTAGGGGCATGTATATTCTTTCAGTTTTCTCTTTGCTGGGAAAATATTGTCCTGCACTAAGGAAAGTTTTTCTAAGATGTTAACCAGTTTAGCTTAAATGTAGCCACAGACTGTGCTCGTGAATCCTGGTGCAGTGCTGGGGTGATGCCCATCCACAAGGATGACCTTACCATGGACTGGGGAAATTATAGACCAGTAAGTTTTACAAGTCTGAGCTTTAAAACTGTGAAGCATTTCATAACCAGTCTCATTAATTATGATATCAAGAATCTTATTGGGTTTGACCACAATGTTTGGATTAGTTGAGGGGAGATCATTCGTCTCACATCTTGTTAACTTTTTTGAGAGGGTCATGCAAACTGTCAACAGTGATAATGCTATTCACTCAGCCTGTCTTAGTCTTGACTGTAGCATTCAATATCATAACTCGTACGGGAATTGCAAGGAAACTATCTGCTACAAACATAGATCCTTGTGATGATAAATTGATAGCCAGTTGTCTGAAAGACAGAACCCACCAAGTTTGTGTAGTAGTGTCTTGTCCAGATAGTGCAGAGGTAACCAGTGGAGTCCTCCATGGGGTCTTTAATGTTGACCTCTTATGTTTGGCATTTAGTACTCTGCTCTGATCTCAAAGCTAATAACAAGAACCTTGTCTAGATTCAGTTGTCAAAACTCCCTCATTTATCTGGACTCAACACCTGGTACACAAATACTAGGCTTAAACTGAATGCTAAAATGTGTACTATTGTTGTTTTCAGAAAACAGCAATTGCTCACATCATACAGTATAAATAACACTCCCTTACCCCATGATAAATGAAAAGGTTCTCAGGGTTGATAGTTCTCTTTTCTGATCCGTACACTTAACACTAGTAGTGAAAGGTATTTCATCCAAATCCAAAGATGTCATATAGGATTGCGTTCCTGGGGTGTCTGCTAGACATTAACACTAGTAGTGAAAGGTATTTCATCCAAATCCAAAGATGTCATATAGGATTGTGTTCCTGGGGTGTCTGCTAGACACGTCAGTTCAAAGAGCATTTCTTCCACAGAAAAAAAAAACAGATCTATATCTAGATCAGTGTCTAGGGTTTTCCACTCAGACTTCGGTCTCTGCAAAAGATTTCTGGGTCCCATGGCATCAGTGAATTTCAGGATACCCCTCTACATGAGAAAAATTCAATGATATCTGAATTATTTTTGGACCCAGCAACAATAGCCATTATCTTTTCAAATCCCAGTTCTAGGATTTGTCAGAAAAGAAATCACTTGACGGTAGACTGCAAATATCCCTAAGTCATTATCCCCCCCACCCCACTCAAAATCAGTCAGTCAACACAGATGCTTTGGAGTTTGCTTGGGGAGCCATTTCAGGAGAGATAAAAGTGCAAGGTGTTTTTAGAATCCATGGACAGAAGCAAGCACATAGATATAAAAGAGACGCTTGGTCTGATCAAAACATTTAATTCCCTGAATCAACTTTATTCCCCTGGACCTCTTCAGGTAGTTACGGGCAATGCCACAGTCATGTGGTACATCAATAAGCAAGGGGGAACCAGGTCTTACCTCTTTTGCAGACTAGCCATGTTAGCTTGGGATATAGCTTTACAGCACAATGTCACTCTCCAGACATCTCATCAGAGCTGAGCAGGATGAAGGCAGACCTTCACAAATAGAAACTAGACCAGGGTCTTCCAAGATTTTATCTATCTGTGGGGAATTCTTTAAGCAGATCTCTTTGTCTCCTCACTGAATAATCAGCTGGCAAAATTCTTCTCCAGAACTCTATGCAGCAAGGCCTGGAAGGCAGATTACTTTTCCTTTCCATGGACAGAAATGTTCATGTATGCTTTTCTGCCATTTCCACTGATATCCAGGGTGCTTGTGAAGATTCAGAAGGAACCCTCCAAGATCATTGTGGTGACTTCCTTCTGACCCAGGCAACAGTGGTTCTGCCTTCTTTTAAAAATGGCCAGGGGTAATTACCACAAGCTACCTCACAGAATGGATCTACTTCCCACAAGAACAGTCGTGTTTGATATACGCAGACCCCAATGAACTTCAACTGACTGCTTGGAAGCTAAGGTTTTAATTCCTTTTAATCACTTATTTACTAAGGATGTGCAGCAGATATTAATGGAGACAAGAAAGTCTGCTACTTGAAAATCAAATATTAGCAAATGGAAAAAAGTTATATAGTTGGTGGCAGCAACATAGCACCATTTCAGGGCTTGGGTTTCTCTGGTTTTACAATATTTGTGCTAAGTTAGTCTTGTGGCCTTTCTTACTCCTCCATCAAGGTTAATTTGTCAGCCATTTCAACATGTCTGCCCATGAATCACCTCTTTTAATGTATTCCCATGTGAAAATGTTTTTGAAAAGGTTTTGCATAAGTGACTTCCAAGAAAACCTGTGGCTCCTCCTTACGATCTTAATTTTGTGTTATAGAAGCTAACATTTGCTCCATTTGAACCAGCTTATCAGGCTGACATGAAGATCTTAAAATGGAAAACTATTTTGCTGATTGCTCTGACCTCTACAAGAAGAATGTCCCATCTCATTTTCCACAGAAAGGGTTTCTTTGATAACTAATCCATTTTTTATGCCCAAAGTAGTATCAGAATTTACTTTAAGCCAAACCATCCATCTCTGTTTTCTTTCCTGAACCCAAAAATAAGGGAGGAAAGGATACTGCATACCTTGGATGTCCACAACTCTGGTACTATATTGCCAAACAATCGCTTTCAGATCTTTGGATCAATTGTTCATGTCTTGTGAAGGTAAGAAGTAAGGACAACCTGTGTCTAAACAGATTATTTTCAAATGGTTGTCTCAAGCTATTAGCTTTTGTTAATCTCACAACAACAAAACTATTCCAGGCAGAGTCAGTGCTCACTCTACCTGGGCCTTGGCTTCATTTGTGTCTTTTTGGAAAGGGTTGGATTCTAGGAGTATTTTAGAAGCAGTAAATTGGTGTTCTGTACATACTTTTTCAAAGCACTACAAGCTTGATTCCTTCTCCAGGTATAGATAGGCATTGCTAGGACAAATCTCCAGGGTCTCCTGGACCTTTTTTCCTTCTGCCTCCCAAATGTTGTAACCTAGGGTAATCAACTCTTATAGCTAAGTCTACTGTAGCAGTTTTCAGTATGATGAACATATTACAGTTGTATACGTAAACTTACCATAACAATAGATGTTCAAATGATCATTGCTACTGTAGCCTCTCCCTCCCTCCGCCCCGCTTTGTTTTTTGAGTATGATCTTTGCCAGTGTATGTATGTATATGTATGAATTTTTACTCCTATCTATATCCTCTCAGGGTTCAGTCTTCTGCTGTCAGTTGGCATGAAAGTTGTGAAGGGCTTAGTACCCAGACTTGTATTTTTAGGCAGTTCAATTCGAGCTGCCTGAGTGTGGGGAAGGTGCCCTGATGCTTTGAAAGCTAGTCGACTATTATATCCTTGGCAGCATATAATCCATATACTAATCTTTTTCAAGGAGGGCTAGACAAGTCATGTCAGGTGTGAATCTGTGAACACCCACGCAGTTCCCTTGTGAAGGAAGATAATGCATCACATTGATTTCCTGCAAGATTCTATTCCAGAGGTAGGGAAGGTACTGTGTAATGAACCTCTCTCTCTCTACTGTGTTGTATTTACTTGCTGATGAAAATTTAAATCCCTCATTCTAGTATTTGTGGAACAATTTAATATGTGGAGATACAACTGATTTAGGTAGCTTCCATGGAACTTATGAAATAGTTCTGTTCTCTGCTTCTTGGAATGTGTGTAGAACATTTTTCAGTTCTTAAAAAGAGGATGATGATACTATTCCCATTGGCTCTCATTCTTACTGTGTGTCTTCCTTAATCTGTTGTCTGCCAATTGACATCACTTGCATGACCTGAATGGTACATTTATACTGTGTGGATTGAGAGCCAGTCAAGGGGAAACCATCATCTAGGCATCTGCCAGGTTTTCTTCTCATCTCCAGCCATGACTGTCATGCTTGTATGCACTCATGAAGGACTGCTGTGCCTTCATTGTGATTGCGTATATTCCTGTACTTCCTGTATAAAGGTAACATGAATGAGGCTTATCAGAGCCAACCACACATGCATTTCCTGTATTCTGCATGCTATGCATTTCTCTCTCTCACAGATAGCAGCTTTACATCTTCCAGAGTAATCATAGGAATAATAGGTAATACAGAGCAACTGAGTCTTGTGATCATTTATGCCTTGCCAGCACCTACCCTTACACTGTACCTCCTTTTTCAAGAAGGGCTAGGCCTGTCAAGCCAGTGGTTGAATCTATGAGTACTCATCCAATCATTCAGTCTGTTTGAAGTAAGATAATGTATCACACTGATTGATTTGCAGCAGTGGTCTATTCCAGAGGTGGTGAAGGCACAGCATAATAAACATATTTCTCCACCAAGTTTTATTTATTTGCTGACGAAAATGTAGACTATTTCATTTAGAGATCCAGGACCACTGCATCCTTAATAGCATGTGTAGATCATTGAGTGTATTGTTCCTATTCAGCCACTGCAGCTAGACAGCATGTGCATATAAGTACTAAGCATGTGCAAGAACAGTGCCATTTTGTACAATCAGACAGAGTGAATGCAGCCATGAATGGAGATGCACATGCCAGTGTGTTTGAAGTAATGAGTGAATCAGTTAACTTAAATGCAAGTTCTAATTACAGTTCCTAACATGTTTATGTACAGTAAATATCTTGAACCCATATACCCCTTCGTCGACTCTTTTAAATGCATGAGACAAGCGACATGGTGCCAGAATGGAAACCGAAGTTGAAACAACACCCAAGCCATGAAGTACATGGTTAAAAGAGGAGGACTATACCAAAGTGAACTTGCAAATAGATCAGCGGTTATCCAAAGGTACGTAAATTCGTTTAAATGATTTATTTAGTCGCCACACATTTGGCGAAGCATTCAAAGCGTTCAACATAATTACTGAGATGAATGAAATGTCCAAAACAATTTCCAAAATGTTTAAAATGTATGAAAGGGCTAAAATGACCGCATTTCTTCGCAGTGTAATACTTTTTTGCATTAATTACACCTATTCAAAGTGTCCAAAGTTTCTGGAATGTTTGCAGTGTTTGCATTGTCAAAGTGAAGCATTTTCAAAGAGATTGTTGTATATTTGAACATTATTACAAGTACCTGGTCTATGCTTATGTTTAAACATATTTTGTTATGGAAGAGGGATTTCGCAGACTTGAACCGCTGGTGTTTGGCAACAACATTGCTGAGAATTGGCGAGTGTTTGAATAAGAATATGATATTTTCATATGGCCTGCTTTTTCTGATAAAGAAACACGTATAAAAGCATTTATAATTTTTAATTTAGCAGGCTCGGAAGCTATTGAGAGGGAATGCTCATTTGTGTATTCACCAGCCACTTATGCAAGGGAGGGGGAACCGACATATTGTGATACAAGCTGAAACACGGGAAGATCCTGAGTGCTTAAAATGTAAATTTACAGAAATGTGTAACCCTCAAATAAATATTACAATGGAAAGCCACATATTTTACACAAGAAATCAAAAGCCTGGTGAAACTATAGTAGCATATGTTACTGACTTGAAAAATAAAGCTAAGATGTGCAGATCTGGTGATCTGTGAGATGAGTTGATATAGGACAGACTTGTGTGTGATGTTAATAATTATGCAGTGAGAAAGATTTAGCTTGGAGGTAGTGATTTAACATTGAGAAAAGTCATAGAGATTTGTCAAATATATGAGCTTACAGAAAAGCACACAAATATGCTTACGAATGAGAAAATATGTGGCTGCAGTATCTACTAGTGGGAATGTTGATAATGTACAACATAAAGCTAAGATAAAAAAGGGGCATAAACCAAAGGGTGTGGTACCACCCAACTTTAACCATAAATCAAAGAGATTGTTTGCTACCCCAGACCTGACTGTTAACTGTCATTATTATGGAGGCAGCCATGAACCTAAACGAAAAAAGTGCTTAGATTTTGATCAGCAATGTCACAAATGTAAGAAGTGGAATCATTTCAAAAGGCTTTGCAAGTCTAAAGTGGCACATATTTTTATTAAAAGAGAGCATCCAAAGAACCAAGTAGATCAGATAGAAAGCCGTGAGGAAACTTTCTATCTTGATGGTATCTCTGTGATCGATGAAACTGTTAACACAGTAGATTATCAGCTGGCAGCAAAGGGTGAAATATTTTGAACTGTTTGGATTAATGCGAAACCTGTAGAGCTTAAAGTTGACACTGGATCCAAGTACAATGTTACATTAGCACAAATGTTTGCCAAAGTAAAAGCTAGTAAGAAACTTCATTCAGCAAAGTGTGCGAAACTTGTTGCTTATGGTGGTGAAGAGATCCAGACTGATGGCACAGTAGTTTTCACATGCCATTCTGCTGGGAACAGCTATGACTTGCAGTTTTATGTAGTCAAAAAACACGTGCAGTCACTGTTAGGCCTCAAAGATAGTTTAAGAATGGGACTGATTTCATTTAATGAAGAGTTTCACCATATAAATCCGAAAAACAATGATAGTTTTGCACAGAATAATTTTTGTGAATATGCTGATATTTTCGAAGACAAGCTTGGCAAACTACCAGTCACATAGTCTATAAAGTTAAAACCATGAAGTAAGCCCAACTGTCATACCAGCCAGGAAGGTTCTGGTAGCAATGCAGAGCAAAGTGAAAACAGCACTGGGCAAAATGGTGAATTTAGGTGTGATAACGCCATTAAAAGAAGCGACTGAATGGGTATCCTCCATGATTGTAACTTATAAGAAAAGCTAAGATGATATTCAAATATGTATTGATTCCAGAGATTTAAACAAAGTGCTTAAATGTCCTCATTATCCAATGTACACATTAGAAGAAGTAGCAGTTCTTATGCCAAATGCCACTATTTTTTTCAGTCTTAGATGCAAAAAGTTTATTTAGGCAAATTTCGCTGGATCACAAATCTGCATTGTTAACTACTTTCTGTATGAAATTTGGTAGATACAGATTCTTATGAATGCCAATTGGGATAAATTCTGCCAGTGAAGTATTTAAACGTGTGATGGAACAAATTTTTTAGGTTATCCATGTGCTATCATAGCAGATGACATTATTGTGGGGTGCAATGGTGAAAACGAACATTATAGAAACCTCAAGAAAGTTCTAGACTGTGCACGTGAATTCAATTTTGAAGTAAATCCTCAGAAATGTAAATTCAAGCTGAAAGAAGTTACTTATGTGGGTCATTTGTTTGCTAGTTCTGCCTTACAACCAGATCTGTCTAAGCAAGCAACAATTCTTGAGATGCCAATTCCAGTGTCACATCTTTGCAACGTTTTCTAGGTATAGTCAACTATTTAGGAAAGTTCACCCTGAACCTGAGTGAGCTTTTAGCACCATTACAAGGGCTGACACACAAAATTGGTCCTCATTAGCCCAACACCAAAGAGCATTTGATGTTCTGAAACAGAAAATTGCCAGTCCATCCACTTTGAGATATTATGATGTTCACAAACATGTAACTCTTTCTTGTGATGCCTCTAAGTATGGCCTTGGTGCAACATGTCTTCAAGAAGGTATACCAGTAGCCTGTGTGTCCAGAACTTTAACCCAAACTGAGATGCAGTATGTGCGAACTGAAAATGAGCTTTTGGCAGTAGTGTTCACATGTTCGAAGTTTCATGATTGCATTTAAGGCAAACCTGTTCAAATAAAGACTGATAACTGACACCTAGTGACAATTCTAAAAAAGCCAATACATTCAGCCCCAGCATTGCATGATGATAAAATTGCAAAAGTACAGTTTCAATATTGTTTATACAAAAGGCAAATATCTTTACCTTGCAGATGCTTTGTCAAGAGCGCCTACACAAACAACCGAACAGCATGGCAATGAGAAAGCAGACCTTGAAGTTATAGACGTCAGAAATTTTTCCTCATCACGTCTTGATGAACTCAGAAATTACACAGCTTTAGGCCCTGTTCTTCATACGCTGAAGCATTTTATCAGTCAAGGATGGCCAGTGCGACAGACCAGTCTACCACTTGACATTCAGAAGTATTTTCCTTACCGAGTCAAGCTCACAATGGAAGATGGAATCATCATGAAAGGTCCTGAAGTTGTAATTCCTTCAGCTTTATAATAGGAACAGGAATATATCAAGATTTTGTATCAGGGTCACTCAGATACTGATCAACCAAAAGAAGGACAAGAGGCATAGTATTTTGGCTTTCTATGTGAAATTATACAGAGAAGGAAACTCTAGCATGTTCTATTTGCAGTAGTACTAAACCCCACCAAAAAAAAGATCCACTCCGGCTAAACCAGATTCCTGATATACCATGGTCGACAGTTGCAAATAGATCAGCGGTTATCCAAAGGTAAGGTCAGCATTACTTAGTGTTAGTAGACTCTTACTCAAATTGTTTTGAAATTCACCTTCTTCCTAACTTAATGTCTAGCATTGTCATAACAACATAGAAGAGACATTTTTCTGTCCATGGTAGTCCACATAATGTTGTATCTGACGATGCACAGTTTACAAGTCAGCAGTTCAAGAAATTTGCTGAGTCCTGGGACTTTGTCCATGTTACTAGTAGTCCTGAGTATCCACAGTCCAATGGATTAGCTGAGCATGCAGTTCAAAGTGTGAAATGCTTGTTAGAGAAATCCAAGAGGGATGGTACTGACGTTTTTCTTAATCTACTCATCTCAGAAACCTTCCTCGAGATAACTTGCTTGGTTCACCTGCTCAGAGATTGTCTAGACAGACAAGAACAACCTTGCTGATCAGTAAACAACTATTGATTCCATCCGCTAAGAACAAAAGAATGGTCAAG
Organism: Protopterus annectens; assembly: GCF_019279795.1. Taxonomy (NCBI): domain Eukaryota; kingdom Metazoa; phylum Chordata; order Ceratodontiformes; family Protopteridae; genus Protopterus; species Protopterus annectens. Next base: position 1,087,470,210 of record NC_056728.1, read on the forward strand.
ACTCGACTTTTGAAGAAATGTCAGTCAAAAAAGTTGTACTATAATAAATCTAGCAAACCTCTTAGACCATTGAGACAAGGAGAGATCGTAAGGATGCAAAAATGTCAAGGATATGACAGAGTGGGAATTATCAAAAATATTTGGGAAGAACCGAGATCTTATATTGTACAACTGGAAGGAATGGATTTCAGAAGGTACTGAAAACATATACTTCCAGTCTCCGATACAGTGACACAGCAGATTGCCTGTGCCAAAGACTGTATTTCTCAGAGTGACCCTACAATTGTTCAGATTTCAATGGACAGTTTATTTACCTCGAATAATCCTGATGCAATCCTCGAAGTTCCTATTGAGAATAATTCCCCAGAGACTGTCCCTGTTGCTAAGCCCAGTCAAAATTTTTATGTAACCAGATTAGGTAGAATTTCCAGACCCAGTCCAAAATACACAGCAAACTTGGACTTGAGTTCTGATTTGATATTAATATTGAAACGTTATCTAGCATGTAGATATTCTTGGTCTCCTGTTGCATGTTGAACAAATCAGAGAGGACAGATGTAGATCATTAAGTGTATTGTTCCTATTCAGCCACTGTAGCTAGATAACACGTGCGTATAAGTACTGAGCATGTGCAGGAACGGTGCCATTTTTTTACAGTCAGCCAGAGTGAATGCAGTTATGAATGGAGATGCACATGTGAGTGTGTTCGAAGTAACGAGTGAATCAGTTAACTTAAATACAAGTTCTGATTACAGTTCCTAACATGTTTTTAAATATCTTGAACCCATACACCACTTCATCTTCCCTTTTGAATGCGTGAGACAAGCAAAAGTATGGAAGACAAGGCTTAGTTCTTCCATCAAAAATCTGTAAAATACTGAATAAAGAGATGGTCCTTACAGTCTTTTCTGGTGGCTTAGGGTTTTTAGGCCAGTGATTATCTTAGTTAGGAACCACTGGGGTCTTCCTGGTTGTTTGATATGTCTAGTGAGATGCATCCCAGATTGGTCATTGTATTCAGTAATTGGCCTAATCAGTGCTGAATTGAAGGAGATAATGACCTCTTTAGATTTGGATGATATTCCTTTGGCAATTAGTGGCGATAAATAGAAGGACTTTCTACTTCCATTATGTGATGATAAAAGGAGAGAGAATTATCAGCCCAAGTTCTAATATCATGAACAACAGTCTCATTTTGGAGAGCGGTCTTGTCTGTGTTGTATGCTGAGAGGGAGAGGTTGTTTACCAAACCTGACAATATTGCAGTTTTTAGCATTTAATGTGAACTCATTTTAGTACTGTAGATATTTACAAGTGTAAGTTCTTCCTGAAGGGCTTTGGCATCAAAGAGGGAACTTAACAATAACTCCGTTTGCTGTCACCTGCAAACTTGGTTAGCCAAAGGTCTTTCTTCATGGTCTGGAGATGTGAAAAGTCAACTATGAACAAAAGTGGTTCCTGCACTCAGCCCTGTGGGACACCAATGGTCATCTTCATGCTCTCTGATAAGGCACCTGCTACCCGCATGGTTAAAGTTCTGTCTTTTAGCCATCTGCTGTCTGCCTTATTACATAGGGATCTATTTGTAATGTTTTAATCTTACTATCTGTACTGTGAAACATTTTGGCCAGATCAATATATGCTATGTGGACAGCATGACTTCTGTCAACAGCTTGTGTTACCCTTTTGAAGAAGGTAACCAGATTCATTAGACAGGCTCTACCCTTGACAAAGTTAAACTGCTTGGGGTCTAGCCTGATGAGATTGTTAATGTCATAGTTTATCCAGTAGATTTTGATATAAATTGCATCCATGGCTTTGCAAATAAGACTTGCCATGCTGATGGGCCTATAAATCTGTGGGTCAGTGGCAGGGCCACCCTTGTGGAGTGACATTACTAATGCTGTGCACAAGACCTCGGGACAAAACTAGTGGTTAAACTCGAGTTAAATAGTTTAAGTGGCTCTGCGAGGGCTTGCTTAATAGTGCTTATTAAACAGTCAGGTGTATTATCGGGACCCATAGAGAAAGAATTTTTAGTCTTGGAGCACCTTCAGTACATCTTCTTTAGTTATAATGGTGGGTCTGAGATTCAAGGATAAGAGGCCTTTGGGTTGTCATGTCTAGGATAAAATTCTTACGCAACTTGTTGGATAGTATATTGCAACTTTCTACTGGATTAGAGTAGGTGGTGCCCTTATGAGCAAATTCAGAACACTGTTGGGTATTTCTTTCTTTCCTAACATTGCTAAAAGAATGATTTGTAGTTGTCCTTAGCTTCAGGTGCTATCTTTAGTTCATAGGCTGCTTTAGTACACCTGTTAGTATTTTTCAATTTTTTAGTCAATGTTCTGATATTATCTTTGGTATGCGGATCTTTTGATATGCTGTATAGTTTAAGGAATTTTTGGAGTTTATTTTGCTGGACCACCAAGGTAGTTTGTTTTTAAATCTCCCATTGTATTTAGATCTCATTGGGGCTGCTATTTCTAAATATTTATGTAAGTGAATATAGAATTCCTTTGTGAAGCTACCCTTCCATGGTTGGATCTGTAGTGATGCCACTTTAACTGAATTTTGAAACTTCTCATAGAATTTGATGAGATGCGTATATTTGAAATTCTTCAGTTTTGGGATATTGGTTTCATTCAGATTAGAGATTTGGATGATGAAGGTAAGCTGTTTCTGGTCTGACTCAATTGAGCAGTGAGATACCAGGAGAACAGAACATGAAGAAGAAATATTTGTAAGGACCATGCCAAGAATATTAAGTCCTCAAGTGGGTTTGTTAATCTTTTCCAGGAAGTTTTTCTTTATTAAATCTAAGAACCTTGGGGCATATCCTAAAGTGGAGATATAGGTACACCAGTTATTAGTTACAGTTTCCCAAAATAATGTTACTGTTTATAGGGAGTTCATCAAGTACATTTAAGAACCTTACATGATTTTCAGGAGACATTGAGTATGCCCTGTACGGCAGGCTATAAACTGATAGTGGGTCCTGTTTAGTGTAATTTGAAGTTCAGTGAGTTCCTTTTGTGGACCTCTAGGAATCTGTCTAGAGGTGTTATTGTCCCTAATAAATATGGAGACACCATCAGTGTGAAGGCATGGTGGGTGCAAATCCTAGGTAAATGGGAAGTGCTCTCTGAATATGCAAACCAAGTTTCAGTAATTACACAGGTATATATGTTCCAAATGCAGGAGAGCCTCAAGGTCAGGCAGTTTGTTGTTTAGAATCCTGGCATTAAGCAGATCGACTTTAATGGGTTCATGTTTTGGATTTGATGATATGATAGTCTAGTTACACTAGGATGTCCATTGGCTGGACTGTCTCGTAAAAAAGCACTATGGAATAGTAAAGGCTTCGGCCAGCACACAAGCTCTGGAACAAGATGGTTCAAGCCATCTTTTGCAAAGCAAGTAGGATCATCAAGCATCCCGTCTCATGACATAGAATGACACCAGCTATTTAGTTGATTGTTGAAGCTATTTATCTTGTCTTTGTACTCAGAGATCATGCTAGGGGAAGGAAGGATTCCCCTCAAGCCTTGAGTCTTGCCTGTATTTGTGACATGCATAGTGTTGACATGTCTGTCTGCATATCCCTCAGGGTTTTGTTTCACAAGTAGTTTACCCCAGCCACCATCATGTCTTAGTCATGTTTGTAAGGTGAAACAGGCTTAAGGGCTCTTCAGATATCAGCAGTTAGTACTTCAAAAACAAGTCTCTGTTGTTCTGTCTTTGTCCAGCCTAGTGACTGGAGAATCAGTGAACCTAACTCTAGAGTTCCATGTAATTAAATCATTTCCATTTGCAGAGTGGTCTGGTTTACTGGATTTGAGATAATTTGACTTTGGTGACCTTGTTGAAAGTGTCTGTGATGTCATTCGGGCTTTTTACAGAGACCTATTCCTCATATGTCTAGGAGGTTTGTGGAATTATTTTTTACAGCCTCAATGTAAGACACTGTAGTGTGGGTTGATAGAGAGATTGGCAGTTGTATGGTGTTGCTCACAGTTCATTTGTTTATGAGTTAGGCCTCCATATTTTTAATTATTTGCATCTCTCACACAAGGGCGGCCACGGTGGTGCAGCAGTTATTGTCGTCGCCTCAGAGCAAGAGGTTCTCCGGTTCGATCCTCGGCTGGGGTGTCTTCTGTGCAGAGTCTGCATGTCCTCCCTGTGGTCGCGTGGGTTTCCTCCGGGTGCTCCGGTTTCCTCGCACATCCCAAAGATATGCTGTAAGTGAATTGGACACTCTAAATAGGCCTTAGGTGTAAGTGTGTGTGTGTGTGTGTGCCTTCCGTGGAAGGTTGGGTGCCGGGCTGGCAACTCAACACCGTAAAATTCTACTGCCAGTCTTGAGAGGACGGGTGATCCGCTGTGGTGACCCCTAACTGGGAAAAGCCGAAAAAAGATGTATATCTCTCACACAAATAGAATTTCTTGTGGTAAGTTAAGAGTTCAATGTCTGTGAGTATAAGGCAATCACTATACTACCTAAAGATACCAATTGATATGGGGCTGGCAACAAAAGTGAGACAAGTAGACTGGCCTTCCATTTTGATACTGGTTTGTGTAATAAATAGACAGAAGGGTATGAAGGAGATGGTAACTCAAGCTATAGCAGTCTAAGTAAAGAATTTCCAGTTTATTTTTTAGTGATCACTGGTATGAGTAGATGAAATGAGACAGGAAGTGACTTCCAAAGATAATTTGTAGTAAGTTCATGTAAACAGCCTAGAGCAACATTGGTAAGCTTGGTGGGCACCCCATATTCAGAATATATGGAAAACAATGAGAGGGAAAAAAATTAAATAGCTAAAAGGGAGTGACTTTGCAAAATAATACTTTTATACTTAAAAGACAACAAATGAAGAATGAGAAGGAGGGAGTTTTATGGTCCACTTGATGTAAGGAGCAGACAACAAAAGAGACAGTGGGTTTAAGAACACAGGAATGAGCATGGTAGGAGGTTGGAATTTCATCCATTTAACTCTCTTGTTTGATAGCTTAAGACTGGCACAAACAGAAGTTGAAAGCCTAATGTAAAAGCTGTTAGACCTCAAACAACAATAGCAATTAACTGCAACTCTACCCTCACCTGGAAGCAATCAGAACTTGTGTGTGTGTTTGTTTTCCCTTTCTGCAGCCAAGTCTGACACAGATTTTTATGATACATGCTTCACTGGTATATACCCACCTGGTTCATTTTCCTGTTCAGGCCAAATATAGTCACAAGAAAGGGGCCTCATATTAGCCTCCTTGAACCAAGGGCAATCATCCTTGCTGTCCATGGGCTGGAAAGGGAAGATACTAGAGCCCCTCTGCTTCAGTAAAACACATGGGTAATGTTGTGGTCTGTGAATAAATGGGGTGGCAAGCACTTGTACTCTCATAGGGAGGAGAAGGAAATCCAGGTGTGAGTCATAGACGGTGGACTGACTCACTCAAACAACTTTTCAAAACACAAAAGGGGGAAGTAAATTTAATGGAAAGCATACTTAGCTGCTGTTCCAGCCCTTCTTTTTTTTTATCTTAAGATATGTGAGATTTTTCTACTAAAGTGTCCGCTTGCTTTCTGCTCATGAGAATGCCATGCTTATCCACTTCTGCTTGATTCACAGGATGACAGAAGCTAGCCATGGAAGTTCTCTGTGTACTGGTGAGTAAGACTCCTATACAGTTTTGCAGCTATATCACTGATTATGTGTCTTTTACTAAAATACACAGAAAAAAGACCAAAAATGTGTTGTTGTTCAGCTTGAGGCAGAAAAAAACTAGCAGTTTCAGTAGAAGCCAGAGGGAGCTGAGTGTTGAGTGAAATTTGGCTGCACTTTTGTATGTGACTACACTTGCAGATTCCTTGAATCCAGAGGACTCTCTGGGGGGAAGTTTTAGAAGCAACTGATGCTACCAGGGAGCCTTCCATTCATTAGTTGGGTGCAACTAGGAGGAACGGAGTTCTTATATGTTCAGTATGTAATTACTTGGTGATCAGTCTGTAGGCTTTTACAAACCTAGCCTATCTGTATTCAGAAGTTGCAGCTTCAAGGAGGACAATGCTCCATTCCGACAACACATTATTCTTCCCTTTCTTCCTTCAGTGAGTCTGTAGGAAGTCTTCCTATATCCAGGTCATTTGTTTCAACTTGTTTTTTGTGATTTCAGTCTGGATGCTTTTTGCACAAGTGGGGGTACATCATGGTCAGCACTGTGACATTGTGGGCTAAAGCCCTAAGTTGAATTAGTGGCTGAGGCACGGGGGGATGGAGCTGCATGTGCACAGGGCACAAAACACAATTAGATTTTCTTGACAGAGCCAGGGGAAACAACCACAAAGTGCTTCCTGAGTGTAAGCAGGGTGGCTTGCTGACGTCAGCTTCTTGCAGAAGTGTGGAATGGATCAGCATGTTGTTGCCATTGCATGTCTCGCCTGTGGGGCATTGCTGGGACATGCAAGGAAGCAGAAGAAAAAGGTCAGAAAACACTCCTGACAGCAGTATCAGTGGGTCCTGGGATACCTTTTGATCGTTTTGCTGACACTGACCTTATTGGTGCAAGTCCAGGGGTGGTCAGGATGGATAGGTAAGGCTGGCAATCAAGAAGAGGTGATACATCATGACTTTGTGGATGGTTGAAATGTGGCTCAGCACAAACGTATCAAGCAGTTCTGAGTCACTCACTTTGAACAAATCACTCTGTTTGGGAATTAAGCTTAATGACTGACAGGCTTGATTGTCTCCCTGTCAGAACTTATTGGCTTGGTGAATCTGATCATATTATAGAAGATACCAGTGGCCATTACATGTGCTTGTTTGTAGGTAGCTGTATTTCTGTATTTCTGTTTTTTTTTTAAGAAAAGTTAGATGTCCTTTAGAATTACTTAGCCCATGCATCTCCCTGTTTTCTTTCCAGGGGAAGAACTCATGGCAAGAGAGCCCATCAAACAGCTTTGACATGCATCATCTTCTCAAGGCCTTACGTGAGAAGCATGCAAATGTTCAGAAAGACAAATCAGTTGTTTGTCTCCTTTGCTGCAAATCAGAGAGTCTGGCTGCAGCTAACCAAACTCTGCAAATGCACCATTTTTTACCATATTGGGGTGCAGGCATTAAGAAAGTCTTAGCCACATAGTATGAAAAAAAAAGAATATCCCCTCTAGTACATAGTCTTTCCCTTAAAGCTTTGTGGATATGGTGAGTGCTTATGTGCATGCACTGTCTGTCAACCTTTCTTGAAAGCATTTATAGTTAGTCGTCCAGCAGGCAGAGATGATGTGAACTAGCTTATTTTTCATTTGTGATTTCTTTACTCTCTTTTTTATTGTTCCCTACTCACTTACTTCATGCAAACGCAGCAGTTCCAGAAAGGCTGCTCCTAGATGCTGTCTTTCCAATGTTCACCACCCATCCTTCCTTTTTAATTGGTTTTCTTTGTCTGTCTTGTTCTGTTCTTCATTACCAAGTTAACATACTTTGTTTACTCTTGACTTTATGCCTTCTACTGGTTCAGCGCACAGATGTCTTTGTTTTCTCTGAAGTATTTTCCCGTCCTCTATCTATATTGACTTTTTTCTCTGCAGAGGATACGATTTTCTCAATCAGGATCAGCTCCTTACCCCTGTGATCCCAAATTTTAAAGTTTTGCTTTTCCTTTAAGATGTGTCTGAACCTATTGCTGTAGCTTTTCTTCTACCTATTTTGTAAACCTTCTCAACCTGAGTTGGTGCAGTCATTTGATATTTTGACAACAGCCAAGATCGTTTCCCTGTTGTGCAATGATAAGTAGATTAAGTTCCCTGTGACTCTGCATCTGACAAGCAAGTCACTCCCGTGACATTCTGGTACAAACGCCTCTTGCCCCTTGAACACTTAGGTCTTATACATATGCAAGTGCTTCTTTTTCTTATATTTTTATATGTGTGTATGTTACATGTGTCTGTGCATGTGTTTATGTAGTGTATGTTTATGTATACCCATACACACCCAGAGCTGTTGGACATGCTACACTTAAAGAAATCCCAATCCCTCAGAGACACATGCTCCAGGGATCTAAACCTTGTCATCACAATGAACAAATCATGATGGAGGGATAGGTTCCTGACCCAGAGACTCCCCAGACTCTGGAATAGACTGCCCATACATGTCAAGCAGAGTGCCTCTTTGGCCCTCTTCAAAAGGAACCTTGATGATTGGATGGGAGATAAGAAATTCACACCTGGGATCACGTCAGTCACCCTGCTAGACAGGGGTCCAGGAAAGTAAATACTGTGGGAAGAAATAGCCAGGGAATTGTTATGGCTAGACTTGTATAGGCCGTAGGGCCGATAGCCTAGTACCAACCTATGAGAAATGTGAATGCTGCCAGAAAATCACTCCAAAGCTGAGCTTGTTAGTCAAACAAACTATAAAAAAAAAAAAAAAAAAAAAATAGAAAACGTGCACAGTTTCCATATTTTGGAAAATATTAATCTTTAACATCAAAATCAGATACCAGTTATTCAAAATGAAAAAGAGTAAGCATGTTCTCATTAAATCAATGATTTTTAGATGGTTGCATGTGCTCCCACATTTTTGTACTCTTATTGCACCCTCTTTTAATTTGGCTGACTCTACCAAGATGGGTATTTTGACACTGTGGGGAACTTCATTGGGTGTTCTCATGCTTTCCTTCAGAAAAGATGGAATGAGGATTAGCCGATTAGCCCCTCCTCCACAGTCAGACCTCAGGCACTTGGAACATTTATCAAACCTAAGTAGCCAGTGTCACAGATGAGAAGTTGTTTTCTTTCTGCAGTCAGGCAAGCCCTACATAACATTACTTCCTTACTGTAAGGGTGACATCTTGTACACCTGTCTCTCTCTTGAAACAGTGCTAGACTAAAGCTGCTTTCTGTTCAAACCCCAGTCAGATTTCTTCTGTTTCTTCCCACTTGCTCTGAATCCATGTATTGTGGTCAGAACCAGAAGGAGCAAGTTGTTAATGTTCCTGGTAATAAAGCACTGTTGTTGGTGAAGCCTGTCAGACTGTAGCAGCTGTTTATTGATTTCATTTGTTTCCCAGAGTATACTACAGAAAAGACAGGATAAATAAAATGTTGTACAACCCTGACATTTATTGTCTTGCTCCTACACATCTGAATTCTGTACCCTGAGTCTTTCATTAACTGCAAAAATTCAAAAATGGAAAATAGTCATCAGTTTGACGGCACAGGGAGTTTGGTCCTGTAGTCTACATTGCAGTTTCTGTCTTCGAGTACATTTTGTCCCTCAGTCAGACTGCACTGAGTTGTGACCCTAACTGTTTTTAGTTGCTGTATGTTCATTGGTGGTAATCATGTTAAAGCCTGCAAGAGAAGATGGTCTCATGCCTTTTCCTAAGCTGGCCTACAGACTCTTTCCATGTGTGACGTACTTAGTATGAAGAAATTTGGGGTGGTGCTCCAAGAAAGGAGGAGGGGTATCCATATTCATCAAGGACACCCACACCTCAAGATTGGTGGCAACGCACGATGCATCGGAAACCATCCAGGTGCAATTAACCATAGGCAAGACTGCTCTGCAATTTGTAGCATGTTACAGGCCACCCTCGCAAACTCAGGACCCTCACATGGCCTTCCTGAAAACACTGGAGGGGATAAATGTATCTCCAAACACCATCATACTAGGTGACTTCAACTACCCTAATATAGACTGGGAACACTACTCAAGCCCAAACACTCTAGCCCAAAAGTTCCTGGAATTCATAAACTCAAATGCCATGGAACAACTAGTCACCATCCCCACAAGAGGAGAAAACATACTTGATCTCATCATCACGAACATGGGAGCACAATGTTCAATGCTGGAAGTATACCCCTCACTGGTGAGATCAGATCACAAACTAATCTCGCTGGAGGTCCTCATCCCGCCCCCACCCGAAATGAAAAAGACCACAGTAAAGAACTTCTCGAAAGCCGACTTCACACTTCTAAAGACTAGTGTGGTCTCCTTTAAGGCCCCTGAGCCGGCGGTAAACATTACTCAAACCGCTGAATCACTTACAAATGCCTTCTACCAGCACCTGCAGGGCTGCATGGATCAGGCAATCCCAAGCAAAACAAAGACTCTTTGTACCAAAGGCAAGCGTCCAGTCTGGTGGACCCCAGCCATAAACAAACTACAACAAAAGGAGAAAGCTACTACAAGATAGAGCAAAATCCTTAAAAGGTAAGACACCGCTGATCACTATAAGTAAAAAGCTAAGAGCTCTCATAAAATCATCAAAGCTAATTTTGAGAAAAAAATAGCTAAGGACTCTAAAGACAACCATAAGGCATTCTTTAGCTATGTCAGAAACCTAGGAGGAAACTCCCAGATATGCTCAGAATTAGTTCAAAATGATGTGAAGATTACTGATCCTACAGACATTGCCAACATACTGGCTGACAGGTTCAGTGCAAACTTCTCCCCCCCCTCCCCCCCAAAGGAGAGATATCTATACCAAATGATTGTAGCCCCCCAAACATCTCTAACGCCCAGGTGAGAACTGCTCTCTCCAAGGCAAAGAACACAGCATCCATGGGACCTGATAGTGTCCCCGGCTGTGTGCTCCATGAACTCAACGAGGAATTAAACCCACAGTTAGGACAGCTGTTTAATCTTAGTCTCACCTCCGGATATGTACCCAGGGAGTGGCGCACAGCGACTGTGGTCCCACTCCACAAAGGCGGTGCCTCCACCGACCCTGGAAATTATCGTCCCATTAGCTTGACAAGCCTTATCTGCAAAGCCATGGAGAGGATCATAATGGATCTCATAAATAAAGACATAGGGAATTTGCAGACTTTGGATCCAACCCAGTTTGGCTTTGTCAAAGGAAGATCATGCCTTTTAAACTTGGTTGACTTTTTCGAAACAGTCACCAAGGCCATTGACGAGGGAAAGGCAGTCCATACAGCCTACCTAGACCTGGCAAAGGCTTTCGATACAATACCCCACTCGGGTATCATTGAAAAATTCATCAACTTAAATGTAAACCCATACATTACAAGATGGGTTGCAAACTGGCTGAGTGACAGAACCCACAGGGTCAGAGTTGCTGGCGCCATGTCAGACTCAAAGCCTGTCACAAGTGGTGTCCCACAGGGCTCAGTCCTGGGCCCACTCTTGTTTGGCATCTACTTTTCTGAAGTACAAGCAAACACAGGAGGGTTATGGCTGACAAAGTTTGCAGATGACTGCAAACTGGGCGCCGTAGTTGAAAACACATCGACACAGATATCCTTCAGAAGGGTCTCACAGAAATGGATAACTGGTGCCAGAGCCATGGCCTAAAGTTAAATGCCAAGAAATGCATAGTCATACCCTTCGGGAAAAATAAGGTTACCCCTAGCTACCATATAGGTGGCAATCCCCTGATCACAGAAGAAGTTATCAGGGACCTGGGAACTCAGGTTGACAGTAGCCTTTCATTCGACACTCATATTGCTAAAGTAGTTAGGAAGACCTTCTACATTGCCCACCTTATCATGAAGGGATTCACATCTAGATCAAGGGAGGTCATAGTCTCCCTATACTCATCACTCATCAGACCAATGATCGAGTACAATGCCCCATTCAGAATGTATCTGACCCGACACTTGCAGCAGCTGGAGAGGCCACAAAAGTTCCTCACCAAAAGGATAAAGGGTCTCAAAAATCTGTCTTATGCTGCCCGACTGAAAGAACTCCAGTCATATTCAGTTGCTTACCGCTTGCTCAGAGGTGACCTGTGCCTGACATACAAGGCCATGTCAAACCCAGATTTGATGAACATGCTTCATCTCAAAAAATCTAGATCCCTCAGAGCCACAAGGGCGGGAGACTTAAACCTCGACACGGTTATTAATAGGACGTGCTGGAGGGATAGATTCATCACCCAAAGACTCCCTATGCTGTGGAACAAAATCCCGATTTATGTGAGGCAGAGCACCTCGCTGGCCTTGTTCAAGAGGAATCTTGACCAATGGATGGGAGATCGCAGATACACCCCAGGGGTTACCTCAGTGTCACTGCTCGACAGAGGCACAGCAAAATAATGGGCATAGTTTCTCCAAACTAAAGGGGTGGCGTAAGCCACAAAACTATGGGCTAGGCTTATAAATGCCCTCGGGCAGATAGCCTAGTATGAACCTATGAACCTATAATGCTGGTATCCAAAAAAGGAGAAATGCCCTTATTATGATACTGTCATAAGGATGTGGCTCTGAAATGTTCAGTTTGGTGGGTAATATAGTCTGTTTAGTGGTCATGCTGAGAGGGATTAGAAAACACTTCTTTGTCTGCGGTGGATTATCCATATCTGGGCTTCTCTGTAAACAAAACTGTTTTTACCCACTACCCGAGTTTTTCTTTTTTTTCTGTGCACTGCTTTAAGCCATTTGTTAATGTGTTAACGTTTTTATAAGCACTTCTTAATGCCAGCTACAAATTTAGCACATTGGACCTCTGAGCTCTGTGGAGAATTTTCTGGTCAGAATAAAGCAGGCTATGTCCAACATGTATTGAAACACTACCTTCCTCGGTTCCAGGAAATGAGGCAGATGATTATCATCCTCCAGTGACTTCTCAAGAGGTTGTCTGGAAAGTATGATTGTGATAGGATTTATTGCTACATCTACCAGTCATATCCTACCAGTTATATCTCCCTTTGGCTGTCCAGAAACAAACCTAATTAGGGAATTTTTGGAGGTGGTGTTTGGAAATCCACATGTTAATTTTGTCTCCTGTTATGAAATCTTGGCCTTTGTTGTAATATTGGCTTCTACACACTTTTCCCCTTTGTAGCTATCAAAGTTGCAGAAGTCTGCATAAATAATACCCACAGTCCATTATAAATGTGTGTGTTACAAACTTGTGGGCTACAGTCTTGCCATTCATATGGACTACTGCAGCAAATGTAACACATATCTATATTTCTAGCATGCTGTGTCTTACACCATGGTTATATTCAGGGAGAAATGGCACCTTGATGAGAGGAACACAGTATGGGGATCTGTTGAGTCAGCATTTTCAGTGGTTCAGACAATATATAAAATAAACTCTGCACTATTCATTGAACTGTTGTTCTAAGTCTTATTTTTTTTTACCTATTAAAATAAACTTCTCATTGCTTTAATGAAGAGATATACCTGGTGTAAGGAACAAATCATGTTGGTTTTGTGAATGGTAGAAGTGGTTTTAATTTTGTCTGTCTGCATTTATAGTAGTAGTGTATATATTGTATGCACTACAGCTAGTTTCTCAGCTCCGGTCATATTTGCATTTACACTGTATGGAGCTTGAATGTTTCCAGTTTTTTTTTTTTTGTTTTGTTTTGTTTCATTTTGGAGCACATTACTTTGTGTATGTGTGTATACGTGGGGAGGAGGGGTCTGGGTCACGTGTATTTGAGTACATGACTTGAATTCCATTCCTGTAGTAACATTTTTTGTTCAGTTTACATATCAGTGTGTTTAAAGTTAATCACTGCATGTATTCTGCTTTAGATACATCAGATGGAGAAGAAGTTAAAAGCTGTTGAAAAAGAGGCAAAACGACTTAAAGAATTCAACGAGGAACTGACCAACAACAAATGTTCATTGAAATCATCTGTAAATAGACTCAAAAGGGATGCAGATGCTAGAGAGGAAAAGTTTTCTGAGCTTCTGGCAGAGAGGCAAGGATTGCAAAAAGATAAAACAGAGCTGAGAGCAGTGATAGATGAGCTGCAGAAAGAAGTTACATCTCTAAAGAGGAAAGCAGCAGATGCCACCAAGCTGAAAAATGAGAATGAGGAGTTACAGAAGCAAATGGCACGAGTGCAGGGAGCACTGGCTGAAGCCAGGGCAGCAGCTGCCATGGTCACCAAGGTTATGAGCTGTGGGCAGTGTACTTGTAAGACAACAGCTTCCAAGGTTAAATTAAAAACAGCCAAGAAAAAAAACAACATGAGACGTCACCAGTCCTTTCTCAATCAATCCATCAAGGAGATGAGCAATGTGTTTGATAACGTCAGTAAAGACGGCTGGGAGGATATAAGTGAAGACAGGTATGTGCCTCTCATTAATTTGGCTCTACGGAGGGGACAGTGTGCATTTGCACAGCACAAGCAAATGCAGATTAAATTTCAGCTACTGTTGATTTGATATTCAGTAAAATACTGTCAGATCCTTTGAAATATCTTGGGAGGTCTTGTTCTCAGCTTATTGACTGAAATTTGCATACAAAATTAGCCACAACTGCACGAGTATTTGAATAGATGCCAGGAAACCCAAAAGAAGGGGATGCTTGATTTCTTCCAGTGCTGCCATTTTCATGCAGTCATGAGGCTTGAAATTGACAGTTTGGCAGGTTGATTTAATTTTCTGGCCCTTTGCATATTCACTGCTGACAGCTAAGGATTCCCAGGCAAGCCTACTAAGTCGGTTTAGTTATCTTGTGACGTGCTGATCAGGGAGGAGAAACCAATTTTTTTCCTCTTAATTTAGTTAGATAAATTTTGAATGACCCATTTCAGTTTGCTACCAGATGTCTACAAGCTGTTTAACATCCTTTATAAATTAAGAACCATCTACACTAATTACTTCATGTATGTTTTATGCAGAGTCACTGAAATAACATTAATTGAATGATGGTTAAAAGTTTTCTGAACTTACCTTCCAGTGAGAAGAAAATGCGTACTTTATTTTATATGACATATGAGTATACCTTCTTTCTATGGCAATATTTTATTTGTAGTACTAGTGTAAGTCAGTCTCCTAAGAGAAGCTTTGTAAAAATAGTACTTCTGTCTTCTCTGGAGTTACAAATGTTCTAATAATAATTTATTTGGTAGTGCAATTTAGTTATCGGCTGACTTGATGGGATTACTGTATTTTGATAGCTTATTAAACTAGTGAATGAATGCATAATTTATTGCAGAATTAAACATTTTTCAGTTACCTGTTTTTTAATTTACAGTAATATCTCATCTTGCAATTCTAAATATAAGAAGCGCCATTAGACAAGTTTTACATTTGAGTTTATGTAGGTTTGCAACAGCTTTTGAATTCAGCTATTTTTTTTTCATTGTACTGATTAGTGATTCTGAACAGTCAACCTCTGTCAGCTTGGGAGAACACATTTTAAAATCTACTTCTACACGTACTGCTCAGATGAAGAAAGATGACAGTCAAGGTGAAGGAAGAGAGAGTGACACATCATGTGATACAATACACATGGACAGAAACAACCAACCTGGTCTTCTTAAGGTACGAATTGCGTCATCTGCTGAATAAACTCTCAGAGTTTATAGAGACAGCATCCATCAATTAAAAACTGAGTATAGCTACTAGGTTTCTCATTTTGATGGCTGCATACTGATTTTTTCTTTATTAAAAGAGGTTTTGCCTGCTTATTTCTAATTATAGTTGGAAGGGGTACCAGAAAGGGACAATCTCTTTCCCCAAAGACTGAGCAGCAATGTTAGCCATATTAGGAATGAGGACACAAAAGCTGATAGTTATGGGTTTATGCTAGCACTTAGGATCACCTACAGATAGAGACCCTTTGTAGAGCAAGGACCCTAAAGTGTTCTATTTTTTATATAAAATAAGTTTTAAGCAGCTTTGAAATGTCAGGTTTTCAAAACCACAAATGATTAACATGCAGCTATGTAATATGAAGTAGCTTCTTTGATGGGCCATCACCTGTCTTCCCTATTTTGAACAGCTGAACCAGACAAAAGCTTACCTTGTAAAGGAATAATTGATCTCTGGTATTGTTCTGTTGCTAGAGCGCGCGCACACACACACACACACACACACACACACACACACACACACGCATGTGCACACACACGCATGCACACACACACACGCACACACATGCACAATATACTAATAATAGTCCTCCAACTGTGGCTGAAGCAGGATTTGTCCACAAATGTCTCTTATCCACAGGTGCAAAGCTTCATCCATGTCTGGGTGGTGATTTTTATATTGTGCATTGTCGTCATTATAGGCTCATAGGTTGGTACTAGGCTATCGGCCCTAGGGCCTATGCAAGCCTAGCTATAACAATTCCCTGGATATTTCTTCCCACAATATTTACTTCTCTAGACCCCTGTCTAGCAGGGCGACTGACATGATCCCTGGGGTGAATTTCCTATCTCCCATCCAATCATCAAGGTTCCTTTTGCCTTTTGAAGAGGGCCAATGAGGCGCTCTGCTTGACATGTATAGGCAGTCTATTCCAGAGTATGGGGTGTCTCTGGGTCAGGAACCTATCCCTCCAGCATGTTTTGTTCATTGTGATGACAAGGTTTAGATCCCTGGAGCGTGTGGCTCTGAGGGATTGGGATTTCTTTAAGTGGAGCATGTCCAACAGCTCAGGGTTTGACATGGTCTTGTATGTTGAGCAGAGATTGCCTCTGAGTAGACGATATGCCACAGAGTATAGCTGGAGTTTTTTTAGACGGTCAGCATATGGCATCTGCTTTAGACCTCTGACTCTTTTAGTGAGGTATTTCTGTGGCCTTTCCAGCTGTTGCAGATGTCTTGTGAGGTACATACCAAATGGGGCATTACACTCTATAATGGGTCTAATAAGGGATGAGTACAGTGGGACAATGACCTCCTTTTTCTGGATAAAAAGCCCTTAGTGATGAGGTGTGCCACATAGAAGGATTTCCTGACTGTTGTGGTGATGTGGTTATCGAAAGTGAGACCACTGTCCACCTGTGTCCCTAAGTCTTTCATCACACTTTCAATGTTTAGTGTCCTGCCACCTATGTGGTAATTCATGGGTACATGTTTTTTTCCAAAGGGGATAACTATACATTTCTTGGCATTAAGCTTGAGCCCATGGCTCTGGAACCAGGCATCTGTTTCTGTAAGGCCCTTTTGTAGAATATCCACATAATTTGGGGATTCAGTAATGGCTCCCAGTTTGCAGTCATCTACGAATTTTGTTAGCCAGAGTCCCTTAGTGTTGGCCTGTACTTCAGAGAGGTAGATGCCAAACAAGAGTGGTCCCAGGACTGAACCCTGAGGTACTCCACTTGTCACTTGTCTGGGGCTGGATTTGGAGTCGGCTACTTTTACAGTCTGGGTTCTGTCACTAAGCCAGTTGGCAACCCATCGAGTGACGTAGGGATTTATGCCCAGCTTAGTAAGTTTATCTACGATTCCAGAGTGGGGGATGGTGTTGAAGGCCTTGGCAAGGTTCAGATAGGCTGTGTGGACTGCCTTACCCTCGTCCACAGCTCTGGAGACTGATTCGAAGAAGTCAATCAGATTCAGGAGACAAGATCGGCCCTTCACAAACCCAAACTGGGTGGGGTCCATTGTTTGAAGGTTGCCAATGTCTTTGTTTATAAATTCCATGATAATGCGTTCCATGCCCTTGCAGATCAGGCTCGTCAGACTGATGGGACGGTAGTTCCTGGGATCCAAGGTGGATCCTCCCTTGTGGAGTGGGATAACTGTAGCTGTGCGCCACTCAATGGGCACGAAGCCTGAGGTGAGGCTATGATTAAACATGACACTTAGGTGAAGTGCCAGTTAATTTTGTAGTTCATGTAGTACACAGCCTGGGATGTCATCTGGTCCCATGGATGCTGTATTCTTAGCTTTGGAGAGTGTGGTTTCTACCTGTGTGGCCATGATTACTGGAATATGGTAATCTTTTGGTATTGAGATGGGCCCTTTAGGGGGCGAGAGGGGGGTGAAGTTGGCACTAAATCGATCTGCCAGGATATTGGCAATATCCTTGGGATCAGTATATTGTAGCTCAGAGCAGATCTGAGCATTGCCATTTAGATTCTTGACATAACTATAGAGTGCTTTGTGGTTGTCTTTGGAATCTTTGGCAATTTTATTTTCGTAACTAGCTTTTGAGGATTTTATGAGGGATCTCATCTTCTTACTGAGGCTGGTGAGGGAGTTTTTTGCATCCTGGGATTTTCCTCTTTTCTGCAAAAGTTTCTTCCTTCTGTTGTATAGTTTGTTTATAGCTGGGGACCACTAGATTGGCTTCCTTTTTTTGGAGAAGAGCATCTTGGTTCTATTTGGGATGGCACGATTCATGCATGAGTGATGTGCTCGTACAGTGCCTTAGTGTAGGATTCTGTAGTCGAACTTCCAGATCCCATCTGCGTGGGTGTCGTGAAGTTTGTCACTTCTGACTTCAGTAGCATGAAGTTGGCTTTGGAGAAGTTTTTTAAGGAGGTTTCCTTACTGGAGGGTGGGGGTGGGATGTGGATGTCAAGGGTGATTTGCTTATGGTCAGATGTGACCAATGAGGGGGTGACCACTGGTGTGGAGCATCTATCTCCCATGTTGGTAATGACCAGGTCTAGGATATTGGAGCCCCTGGTGGAACAATGGATTAGTTGATCCAGGGCATTGGAATTTATGAATTCCAAGAACCGTTGGGAAAAGGAGTTGGTACCCGAATAGTTTTCCCAGTTAATGGCAGGGTAGTTGAAATCACCCAGTATTAGGGTGTTTGGTTGTATCTTAATATTTTCCATTATGTTTAGAAAGGTGTAGTGAGAATCTTGGGGCATGGCGGGGGATCTGTAGCAAGCTACAATTTGGATTGTAGTCTTACCTAGTGTTAGTTGCACCTGGAGAATTTCAGATGCATTGTGTTGGGCAACTAGCCTGGAGGTGTGAATATCCTTGATGAATATGGACACTCCTCCACCTTTAGTGTTTCGGTCTTGGTTTTGTGGCCGAAAAGTGTGGTAAGAATTGTAGCCTGGTATTGCAGAACAGATATCGATGTTCTCCATTTTTAGGAGTGCCTCGAGAGAGTGCATTTTGAGGTTTAGACTTCTAGCATTGAGTAGCATTACCTTCAGATTTAAAAAAAATATTTCTTGTCTTTGTTATATATCTTCATTGTTTAATATCCTTTTTGTAGTTGATGACTGTCTCTGCATGTACCAGGATGTTTTGCACTTGCTCTGTACATAATGATCACGTGTACGTTTTTGTAGGTATACATCTATATTTAAGCAACATATCTGTAGTTTGTGCATTGATGGTTTGATTTTTAACTGAGTTTGCTTGTTTTAGTGGAGTATAACATATCTCGTTCTGCTACAGAACTGGAAGCAATTTTTTAAATGTAATTTAATGGTGTCACAGCAAGCTTGATCTTTTAAACAGTTGGCTGAATGGAATTTTTTGATATGGTAATTGTAGTTTAGCACTGCTAAAAATATCCTTTTAGCCAACCAGGCAGCCACTTTTCAGGGCTGTTTTTAGAACTCATGTATAATGTGAAATGCATTCATTTGGAATTCATTACTGTTTCATGTAATATAACCCCCCCATGCGTATACACTTAACTCAGGATGGGGCAGATACTTCCATTTTTCTTTTGTCAGGTAAGGAGCATGGAGGTATTAGCTTAGCAGGACTCCTGTAGCAGCTGGAAACCATTTTATGGGACTACACATTACACAGATGTATACGTTCATAGGTAAGTACTAGGCTAGCTGCCCGTATAGGCCATTTTATGTCTAGCCAAGCTCCTTTTTTGTTCTCAAAATAATCTATCCCATTTGGTTATAGATTAGTTTTACCCATCCCATGGTCCATAATTATATATTATCCTTCATGAGAATAACTGGGATCATACCATAGATAATCTGAGGGGACCTCTGCATGGGATAAAAGGAGCTTCATCTGTCCATTAGTAGTACAAGAGGCTGTCCTGGGGTAAATTTTCTGTTTCCCATAGATATCTGTTATGTTGGAAAATGGACAGGGATGAACTTTGTTTTATGTGGATGGTGAGTCTGTTGCACAGCAGTGGTATCCACTGTGAAATATACCTGTCCCTCCAAACCGTTCTGTTGATGTTTCAGAAGAATTCAGATCCATAGACTGAGTATTTCTGATGCCATTTGACTTGCTGATGTATTTTTCTATAGCAACTGGATCCTTGGAAGTATTTGTGGGACATGTTGCTGTATGTGCTCACATATGTATAAGGCTGAGTTGACTGAATTTCCTGCAGGTCTTTACCCGCCAGTTGTACATCTGAATTTGTTCCTTCAACCGTAGCAGAAAATAGACTGTGTGTTCCATGCCCACTGGGAAAAACAAGAACTAAAACATTTTAAACCTAGTAAGCAGGTTTTGTGGCTACTAGTTCCTAAAGCAGGATCCTAACTATCTTTGGCTGCTCTTTCTTGGTTTGCACACAATGCTGCCAGCAAGCTGGTCTGCTAGACGTTTATGAAGACCATCTTGCTCACTAAAGCATACCTGTACACATCCTATCTAAATTAACACATATCCATCATCTAGTCTCCCACCAACCCTCTCACAACCATCCCCCATATCCCTACTTCCAACTGTATTATCTCACCTCATCTTTATAACAACTCTAATACAAACTCTTCTCATTCAAATATGTACACAGTAATAAAACTCCAAACTTACTGCTCAAATACACTAAGCTATCAAACTTTACCCACCTATTTCTAGCCAGTACAGCTCACATTAAGCAAAGTGGAGACATATATCCCAATCGAGGCCCCATAAGCATACAGCAAACACACCATTCTTCTAACAGCCCATCCTCTACTAGCATCACTCACCTCCTACACAGTAACACGACTTCCTTATCTTGAACATTAACCTAAAAAGCATACTCAACAAATCTTTTGAATTTCATGCAACCCTTGCCCTGTATTCACCACATATAGCCATACTAGCAGAGACCTGCCTTAAACTACACATATAAGATACTGAGGTAGTAACCATTGGGTACAACATCCATTGGCCTGACAGGTCTCATAAGCGAGGTGGTGGCATAGCAATAATTTACAAAGACAGTCTCAGACTGGAACAATTAGTATGCAACTACCTAAACCCCAAGAACTCAGAAATTTTAATCTCATGCCTCCAAATTAACTCCAACAAACACATAATTTTCATAGCAGTCTACATACCCCGGGCAACAACCCAGCAGCCTCTTTTGAAGACCTCCTCTGCCGTTATGCTTCAATATACAGTCAGGAAACTGTAATAATGGGGGATTTTAACCTTGACTGGTCAACCTGCAACTCCAGCAATCAATTCAGTTTCATTAAACTCCATGGTTTCTGTCAAATGACACAATCCCCTTCCAAGGTTGATAAACATAGTAAAAAAAATCAATACTTGATTGGACCCTTACAAATAAACTTTCCCCCTGCTATCGGTTGTCTCTGCGACAGCATAAGTGATCACTGACCCACCTACCTGATTATACAATGTATTCATTCTCCTAAAAACATAGTCTACAAATTCACATGCAACAGAAAAAAGTCTCACCCGAAGTCTTTAAAACCCTAATAAAAAAGTGTGATTGGTCCCCTCTGAAACACTTGCACCATGACTCAGCTGTTCAGTCTTTTAATGATACATTCATACAACATTCTAAATACCCTTGCCCCTTAAGAAAAACCTGTATTAAATCCAAACATGCACCATGGCTCACTAAGGAGACC
Organism: Protopterus annectens; assembly: GCF_019279795.1. Classification (NCBI taxonomy): domain Eukaryota; kingdom Metazoa; phylum Chordata; order Ceratodontiformes; family Protopteridae; genus Protopterus; species Protopterus annectens. The sequence goes on from NC_056728.1 coordinate 1,087,491,708, forward strand.
AAGAAACTTCTTAAACTAAGATAGCCTAGTACCAGTATCATGAGACCCAAAGTGAAACATCTCTTCTCAACTATCGACAAATGTGGAACCAAGCCAAAAAACAAATTAAACATGACAAAAAATCTGCTACACAACAATAAAACAAAATCACCAAAATAACCTGTAGAAATTATGGCGCACCATCAACTGCTTGCTCAAACCAGGACAGATCACAACCCCAATTCCAAACACTACCAACACCACTGATAGTATTGCATCCCAATTTAACTCTCATTTAGTCAATTCTGTCCTCTCCCTTGTGAAAGAGAGTACTACTCCTCTATCCTTACCTACACAAACAGATAACCCCATATCTTTCTCAATTAAATCTGTACAACTAGCACCATAAATAAACTACTTTCCAAACTAAAGCCCTCATCCCTTGCTGCAGACCATCTTCCCAATGAATTTCTTAAAATAGCATCAGATGTCATTTCCTTCCCTATTTTTATCCTAATCAACGGGTCTGTTACTGAAAAATACATCCCAAAGCTTTGGAAATTACCTCATATAATATCCTATCCTTCTCTAACACCATAAACCATAACCAAAATAATAGCAAGCTTTCCTCAGCCCTCTTTTTAGATCTCTCCAAGGCATTTGTTATGGTCAGTCATCAAATACTCATGCGCACCCTTATTCTCTCTAAATAGCTATGCACGTCAGTGGTTCCAATCTTACCTGTGTGGTAGACAACAAGCCATCCTATGGTAGGACAAACTATCAACCCGTCTACCCATCACCCAAGGTGTCCCCCAGGGCTCCATACTAGGACCCCTTCTTTTCTCTCTCTTTATTAATGACCTTCCCACTGTCATCCCATACGTTACCTGTATCCAATATGTGGATGAGTCCACCTTGATTTGTTCAACCACCTCCCCGACAGATTTAATGACATTAACCCGGAATACTTTCAATATAGTTGAAAACTGGCTTTTTAACCATCAGCTGATATTAAACCCTAACAAAACAATGTTGCTTCTTTTCACCCTCACTTGTAAGTCTTCCTCACTACTGTTTACCATAAAATCTAATAATGGTACCATTATCTCCCCAGATGCGCAAAAAAAAAAAAAACTCTTAGGCGTCACACTAGACAACACCCTCAAATTTGATATCCATGTCAATCACACTCTCTTCCTGCTGATGTTACTCTTGAACCCTCTCTTACTCGGTCCAAAAAAAAGCCTCAAGCTATACTTTAAAACTCACTGGCTATGTCCTTGTTCAAAACCCGATTAGATCCTCCTCTATAGTCTGTAATCATGTTACATTGCCTAGTCAATTTGTCAACACTGCTTTAAAAATGTATGATTATATTACCCACTTGCTCAACTGGAGCCTGTAAACTGTGTGTAACTTGTAATCATTTTGTGATTTTTACTGTATGCTTTACCTTGGAGCTTTTCTCCGCTGGCCTCCACTGGAAATGGACATGTATCCAGTCGGACTATCCTGGTCAACAAATGTAAAATAAAATAAATAATACCCGTGCACAAAGGTGGCACATCCATTGAATTCAATAACTCTAAACCAACAGCCATTCTACCCCCCCCCCCCCCCATTGCCAAGATCCTTGAAAAATGTATCCATACTCAACTAGTTGGCTGTCTACTGAACAACCTCCTCTCTGCATCCCAATATGGATTTAGGCCAAAACATAGCACCGCTACTACTCTGGTTAGTTTCACAAATACAATAAACCATCTTAGAAATGCCGTCCTCCATGTCTTCTCCATCTTTCTTGACATGTCAAAAACTTTTGACACAGTTTCCCATCAGAAATTACTCAACAAGCTGCACTCATTAAACTTTCGCAACCCATCTTCTCCTGGTTTCTAAGCTATTCATCTGACCACCAACAGGCAGTCAAATGGCATAATGAACCCTCACCCCCTTTTGACTGTCAGTCTGTGTTCCTCAAGGAGCCATACTAGACCCACTGAGTTTTACTATTTTCATCAATAAACTCACCTCAGAACTCAAAATGCATCCATTTTTCAGTATGCATATGACGTCTCCCTTATTTGTTCAGCTCCGTCCATACCATCACTCCTATAAGTAACCTAGAAAGCTTTTATTAACATCGAAAATTACTTATATGCTTCACCATTATTCAGGAACCTCAGAAAAAATTATTTAAATAAATTCAAGCCCTGTTCTAATAAAATAGCAAGATTCACTGAAAATCTGCCATATAGGACTCACCATTGCTCTGCACTGCAACTAAAATGGCTTGAACTTCCTAATCTACTTACCTGTAATTAATCAATTTTTACTCATACCATTTTCCATCACCCAGACAACTGCCCTGCTCTCATACACCTCATCTAGCCCTAAGATCTTCCAACAAAATCCTACTAAAAATAACCAAATCTAACAGCAGCTTCGGGTATTCCCTATTCTCAAACCAAGTATTTAAATCCTGGAACTCCGTACCCCAAAAATACTCCACAATACCAACATATCCAGATTTAAGCACCATCTTAAGGAACACCTTACCAAACAACTGGCTTTGCAGCTGTACTAAGCCAGGCTCAAAAAATGTGCACTTAGTTCTAACATTTCCACACTATGACTCTATTTCCTAATCTATCTCTATCTTGATTTCCCCTCCCCCTTTTCTTTCTCTTTTTTTTTTTCTGTTTTACACACTGTTATGTGTTATTACACTTCTACTGTAGATCATTTTTTCTGGGCCCCTCCACTACACTGACAATTAGTACTTCCCTTCCCAGATCATATATTACTGATGCTGCCAATAAATCTATTACAGATATCATGTTCCTTGCTACTACTTTCATAGTCTGATCCATCCAGGTCTCAAATATGTATTTTATTTATTTATTTTACATTTGTTGACCGGGCTGGTCCAACTGGATATATGTCCATTTTCAGTGGAGGCCCGAGGAGAAAAGATCCACAAATCAGAGTAGTATTTACAAATCACAGGTACATTACATGTCATTGCATTTTTGCTTATAAATAAGAAAAATCTTAGTACATAACAGCTATGGATAGTCATAAAAAATATCTAAAATAACACTATTAAACTTTAAAGTCACACACATGTTATTGTTAATAGAAAAGTAACTAGTTTACACAGGTATGAGGATTAGTATCTAGGGACAAGTGAGGTAGTTAGAGTTAACACAGGGGCATAACCAATGTGATTTAAGGTATGATTTCAGTTTGCTTTTAAATAGAGTTACTGACAATAGGGAGGATAGGTGATTGGGGAGGGTGTTCCAGGTTTTACCAATTGTATTAGAGAACAAAGAGTCTCCAGCCAAATTGTTGGTTTTACCTAATTTTACCAGTAGTTTATTTGATGACAGTAGGGTCTTGAGATTATCGTAAGGAGTGATAAGGTTAGTAAGTATTGGTGTATTTATTGGTTGATACAGGATCTTATGGGTAACTATTAGTTAGTTCAATAGTATTAGATTTGACAACTCTAAACATCCAAGTTCATTACGGTTGTTACAATGATGGGTTCTATAGGTTGACCCAGTTGCAAATCTGGCAATATTATTGTAGGAGATAGCCAGCTTGTTCAGATTGCTTTTACATAGTTTAGTATAGATAGGGGAGGCATATAGTAGGGTTGAGATTAAGTGGGTACGGGCAGTAGTGGTCCTGGCTAGAGGAGTCAGAAAGGGTTTGATCCTGTAGAGGGAACCTAATTTTTTGTCACTGTTTTTATAGTGTTGTTAATATGGGGCTCAAAGGTAAGGTTATTATCGATTAGTACCCCAAGTACTTTTGTGGTAGGATCAGGAGATATGATAGTACCATTGCTAGACGTAACAGTAAAGTTAAGTGGGGAGACCCTGCGGGCGCGAGTGAATAGTAGCATTTTTGTTTTTTTTTTTTTTTTTTTTTTGGTTCAAGATGAGACATTGGTGTAGAAGAAACAAAAATGGCCAGCAAGGTTTAGCAGTCGAATATGCAGCCCAAAACCAGATAGTGAATAATCAGACTTTTATTATAAATAAAAAACAGACCGGTTTCGGCAAAATGATGCCTTCTTCAGTGTTAAGCAAACAATCAAAATAGACACAATAAAAGATGCAGATTTATACAGAGTGCTAACCAATAAGCACCTGAATGTGCTGTTGAAACTCATGAATAATACATGATATATTGTGAACTGGCTAACACAGTACCTGAGACCATGGCTAAAATTTGTGTTACACCTGAGACAGGTAGTTCCAAAGACATCACAAAAAAACCAAAATCGTAATAGACTATGGAACCATAGAGGCTATAATTATACATAATAAAATATGTACATCCATAGTCATGATTATATTAAATATAAAAATATATATATACATGGAAGAAAAGAAACTGTAAGGGGCCCATTTCGAAACCAGACATAATAAATAGATCCGGCTACTCCTTGTAATATATGTATATATGAAAATGGGATTAAATAATTCAGAAAATATTATACCTGATATAGTTGGTAAATAAAATGGAAGTCTATACATCCTTCTCCATTGACTTAGTGTTAGAGATGATCATTGAGACCAGGTGGAAAAAGTGCGCCCAAAGTGATTATCCAGTACTTTTCTTTGTGGTTGAGAATACCATGCCACCCTTGTGGGTTACTGCGATCACCCACTATACGGTCGATAATCATAAACATGAACTGTGCTTGTTGGTGTTTTGATACATGTTGATATAAGGCATTGGTCTCCCTTTTGTTTTTAATGTCACTTGGATGTTCATTTATTCGTGACCTGAGTGGTCTAGAAGTCTGACCAACATAGAATGCCCCACTCTGTATAAATTTGCATCTTTTATTGTGTCTATTTTGATTGTTTGCTTAACACTGAAGAAGGCATAATTTTGCCGAAACCGGTCTGTTTTTTATTTATAATAAAAGTCTGATTATTCACTATCTGGTTTTGGGCTGCATATTCGACTGCTAAACCTTGCTGGCCATTTTTGTTTCTTCATAGTTTGGTTAGGCCCTGCATCCCCCACGTGCATAGTATTTGGTTTGCATCGGTATAGAAGCCACTTCTCTACTGTGCTAAACACGTTTTGGGTTAGGGACTGAAGTTCTGATGGAGAAGTGGCTGAGCATATTAACGTGGAATCATCTGCGTATTGGATACAGGTAGCTTGAAGTATTACAGAATGTAATTCATTTGTAAAAATAGAGAAGAGGAGAGGACCTAATATGGAGCCTTGAGGGACACCAAGGGCAATTGGGAGGTGGGAAGACAAATTATTCTCCCATAGTACAGCCTGTTGCCTGTTATTTAAGTAGGATTGGAACCACTGTATAGCAAGTGCATCCAGTGACAGGTTTTTAAGTATGTGTATGAGTAACTGGTGGTTAACCATGTCAAATGCTTTCTGCAGATCAATAAAGAGGGCTGAGGATAGAGCGTCATTATTGCAATTTTTATTAATGCAGTCAGTGAAGGATAAGAGAGCAGAGGTGGTGCTATGAAATGGTCTGAAGCCTTGTTGGCAGGTAGCTAGTAAGTTGTTTTCTTGTAGGTAGTTTAATAGTTGCTTATGAATGCATTTCTCCATGATTTTTGCCAATGGGGATAATATGGCTATAAGTCTGTAGTTAGATCATTCGTTGGAATTTTACCACCTTTATGCAGGGGGATAATATGTGAAATTTTCCAGATTGATGGGATAGTTCCTTCAGTAATAGTTATATTAAACAGGATGGATATGGGGTAGGCTATAGCTTTTACAGCGTTTTGCAGGTACTCTGCAGGTAGTAGGTCTGCAGAGGGGGTGGTGGGTTTAAGTTTCTGAATAAGGGTACAGACAAGGGATGTAGGAACAGGTTGAAATTGAAATAATGGGGGGCTGTTAGAGATATCAGAGGAAGAAGATATGGTGTCAGGGGATAGCTGATTGGCAAGAGATTGAATGGTCTCTGTAAAAAAAAGTGTTAAAAGTATTGGCTATTTGGTTGGGACTGTTGTGATCAGAGCCTGAGGGAGTGGGTGTGACTGAATGACCTGGGCATAAGACTTTATTGATGCCTGACCAGAATTTTTGAGGTTTATTTTGGTGGCTTTGTTGGAGCTGACAGTAAAAGTTTCTTTTGTCTGACAATATGGCTTTTTTGTTTCATTTCTTAGCTGTCTGAACTTTAATTGATCTGTAGGACTTTTAGTTGTATGCCAGTTGGCCCAGAGTTTGTTTGGAGGATTTTTTTGTTTGGTAGTTATGGAGAGCCATTGGGCTGGTTTAGTCGTAGTTCTAAGTGTGTGTGTTTGGGCATGGCAGTCTAGAGTGGCTAGGAATTTAGAATTAAAGTATTTAACTGCATCTTCTAATGGTAGGTGTTTCAGGGGTGACCAGTCGCAAGCTTTAAGTTATTTTTGAAAGCTGTTGGGGTTAAAATTTTTGTTGGTCCTTATTGTCGTATAAATGGTTGGGTTTGGAATGTCACTTTTATACCTGATTAAGATGGTGAGTGAGTGGTCGCTTATATCTTCAGGGAGGGTACCTACTTTGTAAGTTTTGTGATGGCTATTTGTGAGAATCCAATCTAGGGTGCTTTCATTATTATTAAGTTTATTGGTTCTAAAGGGGGATGTAATGGTTTGAGTAATGACATATAAGTTAATATGAGTAGAAGGCTGTTCAGATGTACAGCCCTTCCAGTTTATATTAAAGTCACCAAGTACTATGGTTTCTTGTGGGTAGGTGGTGGAAAGCCAACTTAGGATAGCCTCTAAGGTGCTGGTGCTATTGCCTGGGAGAAGGTAGATGCAAATGATATATATGGATTTACATTTATTGAGTTGAATCTTGGAAATAAGAATTTCTACATTACTAGTTAGTGGAGGTTTAGAGTCTATAGAGGTCACCAGTAATCCAGATTTATATAGAATAGCAACTCCTCCACCCTTCTTAGCATTACGGTCAAGTCTCAAGATATTATAACTGGGGGGAATAACCACATTGTCTTGTATTGATGTCTTGAGCCATGTTTCAGTGAGACAGGATGTCAAATGAATGTACATTCATGAGGGCATGTAGGTGGGTAACTTTATTATTTATGCTCCGAATATTGAGATGAGCTATCAGGAGAGAGTTGGGGAGTCTGGTAAGCATGTGTGTGTTAGTAGGAGTTGGGGTGTAAGTTTCTGTGGTTGTGGTAGAATTTGGGCCAGGGTTTGGATGTATATCACCATCTATTAGGGAGTGGACTTGTATTCTCAGAGTGAGTTTTAAAAGTTTACATATTAGGTTTTGGGACTTCCTAGTATGACTTCAAGTATGCATTGATTAATCACCTTAATATGCTTGTATTGGTAAACAATGTAATTTTTGTTATGCTTGCATTGCTAAATGTAATTTTTTTTTCTTTTGTGTGTAAATACTTCCTTGTTAAACTACTTATCGGTTAACACTTTGCATGGAGCTTTTCTCCCCAGGCCTCCGCTGAAAATGGGTCACTGACCCAGCTGGACTTTCTCAGTAAACAAAGGTAAAATAAAATGTATAATAAAATCTCATTATATTACTTAGTGGTTTGAAGCCTTCCTTCTTACCTGCTTATTGTCAGAAATGGAGCACTCAGAAGACCACTGTTTGAAGGAACATTACATTATGGCTAAGCTATAGGACCATATCTTGAATAACAGCAGGCCTTAGCACTACAGGTATGTGTTTCAGGAGTCCATCCCCAGGGTCTTCCTCTGGTCTAGCTCTTCCTCACAGTGTTCTTGGCTTTAGATTCTTCTGCTCATTGTCAGTCGTCACTTAGTCTTCAAGTGAGAAATCCGTATTGTGATGATCAAACTCATTAAGGTGCAGCTGCTTTTCATATGTGCCCTTCTTTGCAACCTTTTCCTACATTGCATTCACAGCTTCAAGATTAGCATGGAATCTCCGTGAATTCTTTTTCCATCCACAAACCCCCTGTCTTTTTTCCCATCCCTTATCTCTTCTAACTTTCTGCTTTTGGTTTGCACTCACCAAGGTCTTTTTTTTTTTTCAACTGCTACCTCAGTGAGAGAAATTAGTTTACTGAACACATTTTACAGTTGGGAATGAGAGAGGAATACCACCAATCAGCTCTTTTACTACTGCCACAAGAGCATTTTTCATATTCTCCCCATCTAAAGTATAATATTGGATGTGGAAAGACTGCTTACGTGCATCTGCTAATCAGACTTTGTGATGGTGTGTTTGGCTTGTGTGATGTGCTTTCAGTTTCAATGATGAGATAATTTCATGCCAAATCACAATTTATTGCTTACCCTCCACATGAAGAATGCTTAGTGTACATTACTCATCCTGAATGGTTATCTATGCAACCTTTATGTACTCCTGAACCCTGATCTCTGACAGTGCTACAGGAGACACTGTGACTGTGCCTGTGCCTGTGCATGGGTGTTATATGGGCTTATGATAGCCTTTACTACTTCTGAGGGATTAGAGAAGTGTTTAGAAGTGCAGTCTTGTGGCATTTTTCCCTCTGATGTACCAACTGCAAGCACTGGTCCAAGTGCTGGCTGTTCCCTCTCTCATTGTTTCTTTGGTTTGCTCAGAGCCCTCTGTTTTTATTCTGTCTCTACTGTTGGTCCATTCCATCCTGGTGTGACATACTTGAAACTGTCAAAAAGCATTCTTGAGTGGATATTTGGAAAGACAGCTCATGCTAAAAAGCTCCCCTGTGCCAGGTACCATTCCCCCTCCAGTGTAAAATATCTTGCTCTTTATTCTGGTAAAGTTCCCCCTTTCTTCACTAGAATTCCCCCTAGTTCTCAATGTGCTCTGTGTCTCGTGAGGACTTTAAGGTGTATTCTGCTCAGAAACTAAGAATATTTTGTTTCATTCTCTAAGACCTTTCTATGACCTTTTCCTGGTATAGCTCATCATGCTCATTTAAGACAGACAAGTTTGAAATTCTGAGATATAACATTGAAAACCCATGCTGATGAGTTCTAGAGTGGGCATTTCTTTTCCTCCAATTGCATTCAGCATTTTTCCTCACCAAAATCTGATTTCTGAAAACAAGTATGTCCGTACTAACACATGCTGTGACGTAAGACATAATGTGTTGACTAAACCAACACATAGCTCTGTAGGGGCCCAACAACCTCCCACCCCCAAGTACACAGCTTAGATTTCAGTCTTTGTTGTCATTAGTGAAGTTCTGTGTTTTATATTTAAATTTTACAAGAAGTGTCTTTGTACCCTTCACATTATCAGCTGGGAACTCTATTGACATTACTTGTGCTATCTTGGAAAAGAGCACAAAGTTCACTACTGACAAAAGAGCCTGTAGTTCAAACTGGTTAACTAAACACTTAAGGAGGGAAAAGTTTTTCCATCCACTTCATGAAGCTGGTGGCATTCAAAAGCTTTGGGGGAAACTGGCAAGATGTTCCTCCTCACAGTCCCAGGATTAAGTCAAAGTATAGCCACAAGAGTAAGCACTCAGAAGCTAGCTCTAACCTGAACATCTGTGAGATACATCTGTTGTTGAGCTGACCCCCCCCCAAACTTGCATGTTGAGAGCTCATGCTGAAGAGTGAAAGCCCTATCAAATTTTCAGAGGGATATGTTGGAATTGGGGAGAGTCATCTCCTTCTCCCACCCTGAGAGATAGATGGGTCCAGAGTCACAGTGCAGATCCTAGCTACCGACTTCCATTCTATTCGTACCGTAGGACAGGATGGTGTTCTTAGATCTTTAAAGGAACCTACAGCTGGCCAGCTACAGGCCACAGCTATCTGTTCAGTGCCTGGGCTGATGACATCCAATTCCACATCCAAGTCCAGACGCAAAGCCAAAAAAAAAAAAAGAAGACTGCTTACAACTTGCCTTAGCCTAGGCCTTCTGGGTCTCAGGAAGAACAGGCTTATCCTGCAGAACCATGTCTGGCTGGCTGAGGATCTCATGGATTTCATGAGTTCCAGGCATTTCAGCCCAGGTAGGACCCCTGCTACAGGATCATCTCTTAGAAAAAGAAAGTGGGACAATTCTGCCCAGGAGTCTTCTGATTCTTTTGACTCTTATGAGGATGAGTTATCATATGTTGATTAAATTTCTTCATGGTCATATGCTGACTCTGAGTGTGATGAAAACTTTGCATCAGCTTCAACACCAGAGGATTTTACCTTTGGAGAGACTGAGGGAGTTCTTCAGCTGGGAATCTCAGTATTATCTACAATCTGAGAAAAGATTCAGAGAATGTGTTAGACTTCCTGAGCATAAACTTGTAGCTATTTCTCTGGTATTATAAATTACGGATGCTGTTATTTCTGACTCTTTTCTGCGGCTTGACTCCCAACCACTGACACCCAGGAAACCAGACCATTTTTATAGAGTTCTTGATTCCCATGAACATTGATGCGGTTTCCTCAGGTCCCAAGGGAGCCCCTTGCCTAATAAGCAAGAGGGTATGACCCTGCATAGATCTAGTAAGAAAGTATACATGTCTGCTACACTTGCCATGAGAGCTCTGTCTTGTCAGTTTTGCATGGTCAAATTTCAGGAAACCCTCCTGAACCAAATGAAAGAAGAATTTGAGGGTATGGAAGGAATTGTTAGAAATTGTTAAGAATTGTTAGAGCCTGGTCTGCAAGGCTATGGAGCGTATCATGGAACTTATAAACAATGACATTGGTAATCTCCAAACTCTGGACCCTACCCAGTTCGGGTTTGTAAAAGGCAGATCATGTCTCCTAAACCTGATAGACTTCTTTGAAGCGGTCACCAAAGCTGTAGATGAGGGTAAGGTGGTGCACACAGCCTATCTAGATCTCGCCAAGGCTTTCAACACCATCCCCCACTCTGGAATTATAGACAAACTCACTAAACTAGGTATAATGTATTTTCTTTTCCCAGGTGGCTAAACATTCTTTCTATTGCTGCTTTGATTATTTGGAGGCATCTAGCAGAGGCACAGCTTCAGGGTCGGTTATTAGAAGACAAGTCTAGTTAAGGAGCAGAAATTCTGGATACACCTGACTTTCCGTTGGACCATAGGCCTAATCTATATTTAAAAAGCAGGAGAATAAGTCCTCCAAAGCTAGTTACGAAAACAAAATCATCACTGATTCTAAAGACAACCACAAGGCATTCTATAGCTATGTCAAGAATCTCAATGGCAACACTCAGATCTGCTCTGAGTTATAGTACAATGGCACTAAATATACAGAACCAACTGATATTGCCAACATCCTGGCAGATAGGTTCAGTGCTAACTTTACCCCTGTCTCATCCCGTAAAGGGCCCATCTCTATACCAGAAGAATACAAAGTTCCTGTAATCACGGCTGCACAGATAAAAAACACACTCGCCAAAGCCAAGAATACAGCATCCATGGGACCTGACAACATCCCAGGCTGCGTTCTACATGAACTACAGAACGAACTGGCACCCAACCTAAGTACCATGTTCAATCATAGCCTCACCTCAGGCTTTGTGCCCACTGAATGGCGCACAGCAACGGTTATCCCACTCCACAAAGGGGGAGCCACCACGGACCCCAGGAACTACTGCCCCATTAGCCTGACGAGCCTGGTCTGCAAAGCTATGGAGCGTATCATGGAACTTATAAATAATGACATTGGTAATCTCTAAACTCTGGAACCTACCCAGTTCGGGTTTGTAAAAGGCAGATCATGTCTCCTAAACCTGATAGACATCTTTGAAGCGGTCACCAAAGCTGTAGATGAGGGTAAGGTGGTGCACACAGCCTATCTAGATCTCGCCAAGGCTTTCAACACCATCCCCCACTCTGGAATTATAGACAAACTCAGTAAACTATGTATACTGAGCTTACTGAGTATACATAGTTTACTGAGTTTGTCTATAATTCAGTAAACTATGTATAAATCCCTATGTCACAAGATGGGTTGCCAGCTGGCTCACTGACCGAACCTACACTGTGAAAGTAGCAGACTCTAAATCCAACTTCAGGCCAGTGACAAGTGGAGTACCACAGGGTTCAGTCCTAGGTCCTCTCCTGTTTCGTATCTACTTCTCTGAAGTACAGGCTAACACAGAAGGTCTTTGGCTAACAAAGTTCACAGATGACTGCAAACTAGGAGCCACAATCAAATCTCCTAACGATGTGGACATCCTACAAAAGGGCCTCACTGAGACAGATGCCTGGTGTCAAAGCCATGGCCTCAAGCTCAGTGCCAAAAAGTGTATTGTCATCCCTTTTGGTAAAAACTCTGTACCCATGAACTACCACATAGACGGTAGACTACTTAACACTGAAAGTGTGATAAGAGACCTTGGGACACAGGTGGACAGTAGTCTCTCCTTTGATAATCACATTGCCACAGTAGTCAGGAAATCCTTCTACGTGGCACACCTCATCACAAAAGGTTTCTCATCCAGGAAAAAAGAGGTAATTTTTCCCCTCTGCTCATCACTCATTATACACATTGTAGAGTACAACGCCCCTTTTGCTATCTACCTCACAAGACATCTACAACAACTGGAAAGGCCACAGAAATACCTCACAAAGAGGATTACTGGCCTGAAACAGATGCCCTACGCAGACCGTCTCAAAAAACTCCAGCTTTACTCTGTCGCATATCGCCTACTCAGAGGTGATCTCTGCCTAACATACAAAGCTGTGTCAAACCCAGAGCTGTTGGACATGCTCCACGTAAAGAAATCCCAATCCCTCCGAGCTACACGCTCTAGGGACCTAAATCTTGTCACCACAATAAACCGAACATGCTGGAGGGATAGATTCCTGTCTCAGAGACTTCTGGAACAAACTACCTGCCTATATCAAACAAAAGTCCTCATTAAGCACTCTTCAAGAAAAATCTTGATGATTGGATGGGAGATAGGAAATTCACCCCAGGGATCACTTCTGTGGCTCTGCTTGACAGGGGCACAGGAAAATAATTTTCTTGGGTGGCAAAAGCCAGGGTACCGTTTGGCTAGGCTTATATAGGCCCTAGGGCCAATAGCCTAGTACCTACCTATGAGTCCCTTCAGACTGTCAAGATCTGCAGTTACAGCCTCTGAGGTTTAGTAGAAATTACTCTACCAAACCTGGTCCTTTCCTGCCTTACAGAATAAACAGAGAGAGGAGGACTAGGAGAGACAAACCACATAGACAGCAAAATGGATAGCAAGCTGACCTTGGACCAAGAGGTAGAAGACCCCAACCCCAGGGACTCATTGGGAAGCAGCCATGAAACAGGTAGTCCCCCCCTTATGGCTCACCCCAACTCCCTCTTCCATAAAGTTAAGAGGAAGAGTTTCCCTTTTATTTGACAAGTATATAGATGTTACTGAAGACCAGTGTGCCCTTCATATCATAACACAGGGTTACAAGCTGCAGTTTATTTCTCTTCCAATACCAAACTATATTCCATCAATCCCAGAAGAAGGGCTAAAAGTGGCACAGGCCCAAGTCCAAGTTCTTCTGCAGCGCAGCACCATAGAACCAGGGAAAAAGGAAAAGGATTCTATTCAAGGCTCTTCTTAGTGCCAAGAAAAGAAGGATCTTGGAAACCTGTCCTAGACTTATCAAAGCTAAACAAGTTTCTGGCAGAACCCAAATTCAGAATGCTCACACGTCAGTAACTTCTGCCAGTGCTTTACCCGCAGGCATGGTCACCCTAGATGTAAAAGACCACCTACCTCCACAACCATATAGTAGAGCTGCACAATAGGTATCTATGTTTTGGGGCAGGTGGGAAGCACTTCAACAGCAAAGAAATTCAAGCATCTTCGTTTATGTTAAGTAGACACAATTGTATTTTCTTGTGCCTCTCTTTTTCCAGATGTTTATCTGGAAATCTTGGGTGGTAAGCCTGATCCTGAAGTATAGTCAGTAGACTCATATGGCCATTAGGGATACTTGGGAGTGGGGGATTTCCCTGTTTGAGTTGGCCACCGAACGTGTGTGTGTGTGTGTGTGTGTGTGTGTGTGTGTGTGTGTGTGTGTGTGTATGTATGTGTATGTGTGTCAGCAAGACAAAGTCAAATAAAGCCCACCAGGTCATTGCACTTGAGGGCTTATGACTCAGGGTCTTGATATCAAGTAGAAGTTTGAGTCACTGGTGCAGGAGCACACTATTAGAGAGTTTGATCTGATCTCTGTATCGTACCATCTACAGACCTCTCCTTAAATCTTGCTGCCATTGACTAGTAGTCAGTCATTCAGTGGTTCCATATCCCTAGATGACCAGTTCCAATATTGTCAAATACTCCCTCGGTTAACAGGAAATGGGCATGCTGTCATTTCCCTCTGAATCCTTTGAGGATGTAGAGTACCTTGAGGGAACTTTCCGAAAGACACCATCAATAATAGTAATTCTACCCCTTCATCCACATTTCTGTTAAATTACCCATCAGGTTTTTGAGAAACATCTGAAACTTGCCTTGAGACATATTCCAGTGTTAGAAGCACTTTGTGGTAATTTTAGTCTGCATTTTTAGCCATGAAAAAGGTCATGATTATTTACAGAGCACTACTCAAATGGCCAAGCCTATTCACTAACCATCCCAGTGCTGATTTCTATATTAACTCTTTAGTCCTGCATTGGGTCCAAAGACCACAACATTTTCCCACCATGTCACCTGCAAAGGATAGTAGATCACTGGGCAGATGTGACAAGAAAGTGTGCTTTCCAGCCATATTGATTATTACATGTCCCAATTCCAGGTTATATTGCGAGGAAGATGCTTGTATAGGCATGCTAACATCGATGAGTCTGGGCTCATTGACACACTGTCTGTAGATTCCACAGGGAGTACCATGCAACCTGCTGCAGCTTTGACTGCCCTCTTTTAGCTAAGGCCAAATGCTGAGATGCGTGCTTGCAAAATATGTCATGGTTTTGGTTATATTCTATGAAGAAAGGAGCTCACAAACAAGATATTGGCTCACAAACAAGATACTGGATGCTTATCCATTTGGGAAAGGATATTTTATCAACCAATCCAGGAAATATTCAGTGATCTCCTGAAGTGGAAGCATGTCCTCACATTGGTTCAAGGCTTCTGAGATAACACTCCTCTCCTGTTCTTCCTGTGTTAAATGTGCTTAACCCAAAAAGAGGCTTCCAGAGCATCTGAGAAAAGCCCTAAAACATTGCACTGTCTTCTCAATCTTCCATATCCCTGAATTCTACTAAGAGATCTACTCTATTTGCCACTGCACCATAGTCCTCTCCAGTCTAAGACTGTCCCTGAGAGGGCAGTTCTTTAATCTTTCCCTAGCTTGGAACACCTTTACAAAATATTTGAAACTTCATCTTGAAGCTTATTGGTCCTCTTCCAGAAGAAGTTCCACTGTTAGATGTCTGTTTCAGTGGAGCTCTTGGAACAGACCTAATCTTTTACTGTTCATAGAAGTTATCCTGGTGTTGGAGGAGGGGTGAGTGTTTTATCTGATCAGTCTTTCTAGTCTAGAAGTGGTAGACAGTTTTCATTTAATTTTTAGATGTCAACAATCCCAGTACATCCAAATCATGTGAGTCCCAATGGTCATCCTACACAGTATATTGCCCTTCTTCCTTTAGTCCACCTGAGTATTGTTGCTGGACATGATGGATGCCTTTGGATACATCAGTATTAGATGTCCACACAGGACACTTGTCTGGTTCAGTCTGGGTCTTAATCACTTTATTTACACAGTGTAGTCATTTGCATGTTATTTTTATTTATTAGCTGAGACAGCCCACTGGACATAAGCATGCCTTTTTCACGTATGACCCAGGAGGACTGTCTGGTAAAGTGACTTGCTCAGACTCCCAAGGTTTGCTAGTGAAAATTAAGGGAACCAAATCTGGGACAACAAGATGAAACTCTTCAAAAACTCCTATTATTAACCCTCTTAGCTAAATTGTCAAACAAAACCTGCCATTAACTTAAATTACATTCCAGCTACAGATGCTATCATGAACCAAGAGTCTTCACCAGCTTGATGGGCTATGGTAGCTGAAGCTTTAATAGAGAAATGTCTTTTTGTGTTTCCCCTACCTAGATGACTGGTATCTGGTTGCCAGGTGCAGGGACTTTCTGAAAGCAGTCCTTCTATGGGAGTGTCACAGAAGAACCTTTAAATTCCCACCACTGGTACCAATTTAATATGTGACAAACAGATATATAATTCCATATTATGTCAGATTAATATGGCATATTAGGGTGTGGCATTTAAATGTACACTGTTGCCACCAAACTTGTATGTTGTATCCAGGGGCTATGGTCTCACAGTCTGCACTTATGCTGCCAAGTAAAGTATATGGGAGAGTTGTATCTTAAGAGCATGTGGTAAATGCATATTTCTTCCATGGTATTAGTTAACACCTGTCACACAGAAACTTTTCGCTGACCAGTTGCAGAGCAGTGTTATAATCACTGGCTTCCCAGGACTTAACCCACTTTGAGTTCAGACCAGTGCCTGCCAGTGCTGCCATATCAAAAGGAACTGAAACTTGCCCAAAATAATTTTGGTCATGCATGTGCATGTGCACACAAGCACGCACACAAGGTTCTCCAGCAGAGGCGTATAATATATTACATTATCAGCACCCCTTTTCCTGTCTTTTTTCATAAGAGTGCCACCAGCTATACCACTCTAGATCACTAAAAACACATTTACTTTTGGTTCTTAAAATTATGGACAAAAAGATTCTTTGGTTGGTGAAGTGCACTCAAAAGCTCCAAAACAAAATAAAAGCTAAGCGCACACCATAGCATAGTGTGCGTCTAGTTCTTAAAATTAACCAACTTTAGTACAGGTGTTTAATAACTGACTAGAGCAGTCACTGTCTGAAAGGCAAGAGATAGTCGATTTTATACCAATTTAGTATACATACCCTTAAAGTAGATAGACATATTACTAGCTGTAAGTATTTAAAATAAAATAGACTTTTTGTTTGAAGTATAGAAAATTAATTGATGCTTGTTATAAAATTAAGTATACAAACAACTATACATTTGCACAATGAAATGAAAAATAAATGGGTTTAAACAAACAAGGCATACTGAATAACTCTGTTTAACAGCATATCTGGACCAATTATTTCCGGTAACTGAAGCCTTTACTGAATTGTATGTAAACAACAGAATGTTAAGTTGTCAATCTCGCCTTCATTCTTGCTGGATGAGTTCGGAGCCTATCCTCGGCTCCTACTCGGCCAATACTAAAGCTCGAGAGCTATTTTTACCGGCTCGAGGCTCCCCTATATCCCACAATGCTAGGCGGTAAATACCCAGATCTCGTTTGCCGCTTTAGCCGCTAGGTGCTTGTTTCTACCGGCTCTGCAGGTTAGTGACCTTTTATAGTTGTTAAACTCTAAAATCCCCTTATTTTCTTTAGGATAGTTTCTCAAAATATTTTTTTTAGTTATCTATCCCTAGTTTCATTCGGGTTCCCCTAATTGTTTTTCCCGTTTATCCCCTGTTATTTTCCTTAGGCCTTCCGGCCCTCCTCACTTCTTTCCCTTAGTCATACTTTATTGTGTGAGTGATTGGCTTAGTTTTCCCTTTCTTTAAAGGTGTGTCTGTGTGTGTGTCTGTGTTTTACAGCCACTTTAAGATGTCTAAAGACACCAAGGTCTCAGGCTTCAAGAAGTGTGACTCGTGCTGTCAGAAAATGTCTCTGACAAACGGTCACACTTCTTGTGTATATTGCCTGGGACCTTTGCACCTGCAGGACTCTTGTTCTGTCTGCCATGCTTTCAGTCCAAGAGTCCTGCAGGAACGCAAAAATAAACTGATACTTCAAGGCGTATTAAAGCCTGAAGGCTCCCTCACCCAGACTGCATCAGGAAAACCTTCTAAGCCTTCCAAGGCATTGGCTCCAGCTTCGGAGCCATCCGCTGGTGGCTCTAAGGCTGCTTCGACATCGACTCTGTCTGGAGCCAATGTTTCGAAGATTCAAACTGTTACCTCGGCTCAGACTGGAGCTGAGAGGTCTGAGACTTAGACGGCTCCGATAGTTTTGTCCGAGCCATCTACTAGGAAGAGGTCGAGATCCCCATCCATTGGCTCTATCCACTCGGCCCCGGGATCTCCACTCTTATCAGAGAGGAGCCATAGGTCCCACTCCTCTCGGTCCTCCAGACTGTCCGACCACGACTTAGAGAGGGAGGTGAGCAGACTTCTCAAGTCCCAGGCACTGGCCCAAATAATGCATAGCCCTACCCAATGGTCAGTGGCTATACCCATCCCTTCCTCAGTTCCTCCTCCGATTCCCATGAGTTCGGAGCCGGAGCTTCTGGGAGCTGTGACTGTCGGTGCGTCGGCGCCAATACTTCCACTTTCGGCTCCGTCGTCAGCTCTGATCTCCTCCTTGGAGGGATCTGGGCGCCGGGCTTCCCTCGTCGGCTCCGAGGGGGGCGAATGGCACCGGACCCTTGTCCGAGCCCGTTCTCCCTCTTGGAGCTTTGACGCTGGTGAGCTCGGCCCCGACATCGGGCTTGGAGCCGTCCCTTTCGGTGCCGGGAGGAGTCCTCGTCTCTTCGGAGCGGGGATCTTCGGCCCCGCCTGATCGGGGCACCTTCGAGGTCATGCAGAGCATGCTAGACCCAGTGTCTGCTCCACGGTCAGCTCCCTCAGCTCCTCCCTCTACAGTGCCTGCGATGGTCTCTACCCACCCTCTCGTCCCAGTCTGTAGAGAGCCAACGTCTCAATTTTCCCCACTGGGAATATCCTCCTCTTCCGAGGCTTCTCCTGATCCTTCAGGGGAACCCCCTCGGAAGAAACAATGCAAGAGGAAGCATATTGACTCCCCCAAGTCTATCACCTCGGATACCGACTTAGATGAGTCGGAAGGGTCCCCACGGTCTTCCTCTGAGGATGTCTCCTTTTCAGACATCCTTGAGATCCTTAGACAGAGGGGGAACTGGTCCACCCTTAACCCTTCAGAGGACGAGTCGGTCTACCTTGAGGCTTTTGGCTCTCGCCCTTCCACCTCCTGGGTATCTCCTCCCTTTGACCCTCTCATGGAAGTGGTGGCAAGGAAGGCGTGGCCAGCCCCTGATACAGTGGAACCTACCCCACGAAGGCCGTCCAAGTTTATTACAGCTCCTAAGGACAAGGAATTCTTATCCAAGGGCATCTCTGTTGATGCTGTGGTGGTGGCCGCAGCCACTAAGAAGGAATTAGCTGATCCTTCAGTACCTATCCATCCTCCTAATAAGGAATCTAGGACTGTGGATAGGTACGGTAAGTGGATGTTCTCCTCGGCGACCTTTGCTATGCGTTCGCTGAACTACTTGTGTCACTTCACCCGTCTTCAGAGAGATATGCTCAAGGAAATGGGTGATGCTTTGCAGGATCCAACAACTGAGGGGTTTCGAGACAAAATGAACTCCCAGTTGGCAACCCTGAATTCAATTGTCAACTCCTCCATGCGGCTTCTTTCCTATGCGACTGATGGGGCGAGTAGGGCCGCTGGCACAGGTGTAGCTTTGCGACGTCACACCTGGATGCGGCTTTGTAACTCTGCGGACCCTTTCAAGGCGTCCTTTACCAATTCCCCCTTTGATGGTACAGCGTTGTTTGGACCTCAGGTGAAGGACACATTGACTAGGTGCAAACAGGATGGCAAGACTCTCTCTGCCGTGGGAGTCCGGTTTTCTACCCCTTTTAGACCGTATCCCAAGGGTCAGAAGGAGGGGGGGGGATGTGGTTCCGCAAATCACATGGAGTCTCGCCTGATGCACGGAGTCAGTTCCCCTCTAGAGGCAGAGGGGGGAACAGCAATAGACGCCGCCCTAGGGGCAGGGGGGGGGGGGTCCGCAAAATCAAGGTAGCAGAGAGACTTTCTCTGACAAACCTTTTCAGCATCCCTGAGGAGATGCCCGACTGTCCACCTTCGGAGGCAGTCGGGGGAAGATTATCACTGTATCCAGAAGCCTGGCTTTCTCTCACTCAAGACAAATGGGTACAGTCGATTATATCAGAGGGTTACAAAATTCCCTTTGTCCACATCCCATCTCAACCAAAAGGGCCCCTTCCAGACGTGCCACCCAGTCTAAGGGAATAAGCAGCGCTAGAAATATCAAAGCTGCTGTCAAAAAGAGCTATCCAGCCAGTCCCGGCAGACCAGCAAGGATCCAGAATCTACTCCAAATTCTTTTTGGTTCCAAAAAAGACAGGGGACTGGAGACCAATATTGGATCTCAGCAGACTAAACAAGTCTGTAAACAAAACAAAATTCCGGATGGTCACGCTTCAGTCCATTCTACCCTTCTTGAGTCAGGACAATTGGATTTGCTCAATAGACCTTCAGGATGCGTACTATCATATCAAGATGCACAGACACTCCAGAAGGTTCCTCCGCTTCTGACTGGGAGCCACTCACTATCAGTTCGGAGCCCTGCCCTTTGGTCTCACTACAGCCCCCTGAGTGTTCACCAAATGCATGTCAGTGGTCACGGCTCATCTTAGACGACAAGGATTCCAGGTGTTTCCATATTTAGATGACTGGCTCCTTACCGCTCCCACCAGGAGTCAACTTCTCATATCCAGAGACTACACCATTCATACTCGTCAAGCTCTAGGCATTTCCATAAATTTTGAAAAATCTGCCTTGTTGCCTTGTCAGTCTATTACCTTTATAGGCGCCACCTTAGACACAATTCATCTTTCCGCGAAGCTAACAGAACAAAGAGTATCAGATATCCGCAAACATGTTCACATTCTTCTTCAGTGCGACAGGATCAAAGCCAGGTTTGTCTTGAAGGTTTTAGGTCTCATGGCAGCTGCCATTACACTTCTTCCCCTAGCCCGCTTTCACATGTGGATCCTCCAGTGGATGCTGTTTTCTCAGTGGTCCTTCCAACAGCTCCCAATGTCTCACAGTATTCTGCTGACCCAATCATGCAATAAGCATCTATCTTGGTGGATGATCTCCCCTCAAGTTCTTCAGGGCAGATCATTCGTGTCCCCCCAGGTTGCCACGGTGACAACGGACGCCTCCCTGATCGGGTGGAGAGGGCATTGTCAGGCCATTTGCACATAAAGGTTCTGGAGATGAGAGCAGTACTTTTAGCGTTGCAAGCCCTTCAGCACTCTCTTCCCACCGGGACTATTGCAATTCAGACAGACAATATGTCTGTAGTATGGTACATCAACAAACAGGGTGGAACCAAGTTTTATCCCTTATGTCGAGAGGCACTCAGACTTTGGCAGTGGGCGATCTCATCTCAGTGGTTTCTGATAGCAATGCACATCCCCAGGAAGTCCGACGTGATAGCGGACAGGTTGAGCAGGGCCATACTCATGCCACACGAGTGGTCTCTCAAACAGTCAGTGCTGGAAGAAATTTTTCAGAGATGGGGGCCGACCTTGCTGTGATCTTTTTGCTACTCCCCAAAACAGCAAGTGTCACAATTTCTTCACCCTCTTTCCCCTACCAGGTCAACCCGCCAGGGATGCTCTAGTCCACGATTGGCCCCGGGGACTTCTGTATGCCTTTCCCCCCTTTCCACTGATCTCTCAAGTAATTCAGAAAGCTACCACATTGAGAGTCGACCTGATCCTCATTGCCCCTTACTGGCCTCATCAGATATGGTTTCCGTTCCTTCACTGGTTTCTGTTGGAGCAGCCTTGGCATCTGGATCCAGTGCCATATCTTTTGACCCATCAATCGGGTCAGCTGCACCACTCCCTCCCATCTCTCAACCTCACAGCTTGGTTGCTCCGCTTCCTACCCTAGCCAGGCTTCCTTTAATTTCTCATTCGGTCCGTAACATCCTTATAGCCTCTCACAAGTCTTCTACAAGAAGGATTTACAATAGCAAGTGGAAACGTTTTTCCTTCTGGGCAGCAACTAATAACATAGACACTTTCACTGCACCTATCCAGTCTATACTAGACTTCCTGGCAGAACTTTTTCAGTCAGGTTCTTCTTCGTCTACTATTAGAGTACAATTGGCGGCTATATCTAATTTTCATGTAGGCTTTTCAGACTCCAGCATCATGTCCCATAAACTTTGCAAAGCCTTTCTAAAAGGTATCTTTCTGCTCAAGCCCTCAATTAGAGACCCCCCCCCCACCTCAGTGGGACTTAAATTTGGTTCTGGCCTCTTTGATTCTCCCCCCCTTCGAACCAGCCGCTTCCTGCTCTCTGAAATTGCTTTCATGGAAAACCCTTTTTCTAGTAGCCATAACATCAGCTAGACAGGTATCTGAACTTCATGCTCTTTGCAGTCGTCCTCCATACTTAGTTTTCCACAAAGACAGGGTGTCCCTTCGGACCAACCCTTCCTTTTTACCCAAGGTTTCTTCTGAGGCGAATCTGAATCAGACAATCGACCTTCCAGTTTTCTTCCCTAATTATTCCAACAGGGCAGAACAAAAGTTACATTTCCTAGATGTTCATCGCCAGCTTCATTATTATTTGGATAGGACTAAACAGTTTAGGAAGTCTAACCAGCTATTCCTATCTTATGTGGAAGGCAAGATGGGCCTTCCAGTTTCCAAAGTGTATCTTTCGAGATGGCTGGCCTCTGTAATTTCTTTCATTTATGAACTCAGACACCAAAAGCTACCATCACGACCTAGAGCTCATTCAACAAGGGGGTTAGCTACGTCAGTAGCATTTCAAGACAGACAGCCCATAGATTCCATCTGTCAAGCAGCTACATGGGCTTCTCCTCATACCTTTATCTCACATTATAAATTGGATATGGCCTCCAGAAACCGGGCTAACTTTGGTTCCACCGTACTCAAGAGTCTGTTCCGATGAGCCACCCAGGATAAGGGTGCTAGGGACGCGGTCCCATCCAGCAAGAATGAAGGCGAGATTGAGAAGTTATGTACCTACCATAACGTTCCATGTTAGTTGTCTTCTTCTCGCCTTCTTTCTTGCGTCCCACCCTCCATCCCCCTAGCCTGGACAGACCGAGAGGATCCTTGGGATCTTTTATCTTCCACAGCGTCAACCACCTCTATTGCCCCTGATTGATAGTTCTACAGGTAGTTTCTATAGAGGTGGATTTCATTTTTCTCTGTCTCTAGGAGACCAGCACTGCTATACTTTTAGCTATCAAACGAGATCTGGGTATTTACCGCCTAGCATTGTGGGATATAGGGGAGCCTTGAGCCGGTAAAAATAGCTCTCGAGCTTTAGTATTGGCCGACTCGGAGCCGAGGATCGGCTCCGAACCCATCCAGCAAGAAAGAAGGCGAGAAGAAGACAACTAACATGGAACGTTATGTTAGGTACATAACTTCTCATTCAAAGTCTCACTGACAAAGGGAATCATGTCAGAGTATTATATGCTTTGAGCTGAGTCTCTAGCCATGTTCTGGAGCTCCAGGTTCAGGGGTCATGTCCAGTCAGTGCCTTCCAGAAGTAGGGCATTCCAGATAGTGACTTTTTTGCTAGGCAGGAGAATTCCTTCCCCATCTCCTACTTCACTGCAGCATAGGGTGTGTATGTATGTGTGGGGGAGCAACTGATACATTTCTTCTTCCATGGGACGACAAGACATTCTGCTGCTGTCTATAAGACACATCATCACAAAGTTTAGGAAAAACAAGACAAAAACTCATTTTCTTGGGTGTGTGGTGGTTGAAAATGATTTGGTTTCAGGTTTTAAGGTCCCTAACATTACAGGCAAGCCTTTTTGTCATATTGAGTATGATCTCCATGATTTAGACACAACCAGTTCCACCTTAGAGCCTGACTACTGGTTTCAATCTCCTCTAGTTGGTAGGCTTACACTGCCAAGTGGAAGTAGTTAGAGTGCAGCTGTACACCCCCCCCCCCCCACATTTCATCTAGTTTGCAGATGATCTCACACATCACTCACCTGTATAATTTGGGCATTAGTTATTCCATTGACTAAGAGCACATATTAGCTATTTCTACAAATAATGACATAAGGAAGGCCAGGATTGTTTTCTAGCACTGGCTGATTTAGCAGCTCATGAAGGGAGAACTACCTTTTTGTCTTTTGACGACTCAATCCCTTTCATGGGACCTAAATGTTATGGTAGACTGACTTGCTCACAGAGTTATTCCACACTTCTAACTCATTTAAATTCATTTCTTGGAAAACCCTTTTCTTGGGAACTGTCAAATTCATAGTGTACATCTCAAGCTTTGCTTATGTGCAGGGAAGTATATCTCTTCTTTAAATTGCCATGAGCTGTCTCTCTCATGATTAATCTGTCTTTCTACTCAAAGATGCTTTCTGAGGTATCTGTAAACCAGTCTTTTAACACTCATTGTTTTCTTTCCAGTGGCAGAAACCAAGGGAAAGATGACTGTTTATAGGCTGGAATTGTATGTACAGATCAGATATTACTTAGAACAGTTAACTGAGTTTAAGAAGATGGACCAACTTTCTCCTTTGCTGAAGAGACAAACGGTCTTATGTTGGCCTAGCATCATCTTTTTCCATCATTTTGCCAACTACCAGCAGGTAAATGTTGCTATCAACCCCATTCCCTACAGGAATGGATGCCTCCAGTGTTTTCTTTCAGGAATGGCTCATTTTGTGTTATGGCTACTTTGTTTTTAGTTAAAACGTTCCCAAGTATTGCTGTTGTGAGTGTATCAAGGAGATGTGCCACATTTAGTAAGTCAGTACTCTGGAGCACAGCCATACTGGAGCACAGCCATATGACTTCTGTGGTGCTGCCTGGGATTCCTCTGTTTTTTTAACACCTTTATTGAATTATGCTGGTGACATAGCCAAAATTACACTGATATAAAGGAAAACAAGCCAAACTTACATGTGTATAAAAGAAAACAAACCATGTTAATTTGTTCAGTTAGAAACATTGTACATCACACTTAAAGGTTATTCCTCCTCAAAAACATTTTTCTGCATGTATTGTTCCTGCAATTTTCATTTTTTCTATGTAATTTGTCCCTACCCTTTTCTAATGATCCCATTTCCATTTTGCTTATCTCTGTTGCAATATTCACTACTTCAAATGTGGTTGATTTAGATTTTGATTTTGATTTTCTAATAACTGCTTTTTTTGTATCCACCAGAATTAAACTTAACAAGGCCTTACTATGTCTGGACAATTCAGATCCTGTATACATCCATCCATCTGCAACCCTTTTTCCTATTTTTGCACATGGGGTCGGGGTGTTATCTTTGACACAGTACTCTGTAGGGAATTTCTGAAGTCTGACAACTCATTACACTCCCAAAACAAGTTCCCATTTACCTCTTTCTTCCCCATTACACCTCCAACATTTTCCATCTAACACAGGAAAAATTCTTTGGAGTCTGCTTGGAGTATAAAAATACCTATGCAAACACTTCCAAGCAGAAATCCTAAATATTCTAGATTTTGTTGTGTAGCTGTGAGCCATAGATATGTCCTCCCATTCTTTCTTTGGGAATTGCTTATCCGGTCTCATTCTAATTTTTTTAACCTCCCATGATTAATTAATTTAGTTATGCAATATTTTATATATCCTTCTAATTATCCCTTTTTAACAGCAACTTTTGTTCTAGATTCAAATAAAAACTCTACCAGTGCAGGTCTTTCACTTAGGATTTGCCTACAGTCTATCAAATCTTGATGAGGAAGGCATTCTCTAGCCTGCAGTCAAAATATCTTCTTGGCCTCTTCCCATTTCCCTCTAATTATCTGTTTCCATTACCTTTATTCCTTTTCCAGTTTCCTCCAGTAAATTCCAGTCCTCTCTTACTTATTCTGTGTATTCCTAACTGCAGTTAATCCCTTTTTGCAGAACGTCCTTTCTCCATTCCCTTGTTAGCTTAGTTTTATAATACTTGCTTCTACTTTCTGAATGTGATGATCTGTATGACTGTTATTTTCCTTAAGGATCTGCATCCAAAATCCCACTCTGTCTCCTTTTTTCTTGAATTTCCTCCCTGTTTCATCATCCTCTCTTTCCACTTTGAATTGTGTTTTCTACTTGTGTTATGTATAAGAGCCTTAACTGTGTAGCTCTAAAATTTCTCTTGAAATCCGATAATCCTAACCCACTTCCTTCTGTTGGAAGGGTCAGCTTTATCCTATATGAGTATTGCCGTCTTTCCCTCCCAGATAAAATCTTCCAACTCTTTATTAATTACTATCCACAACTTCTCCACTGGTTGATAAAAATATACCTGACCTGTGTATAAAACTAAAGGGGCTAAAAGCATATTTACTGCTTGAATCTTGCTATCCAAATCCTTAGGCAAGAATTTCCAGTTTCTCAGTTTTTTTATTAGCTTTATAGTCTCTTTCCACATATCCTTAGCTGCCATAACAGAATCCCCTTTAACCCATACTCCTAAATACTATTATTTTAAGATGCCTCTAAATATACAGGAATTGCTGAACTAATTCATGTGTGGATACATAGTTTACAACTATAGACATTGCTTCATTTTTATTAATTGTATATACTGAAAAATCTTGAAACCGTCTCAGAAATTCCCAGAATGCTGACGTGCTTTTCTGCATTAATCAGCTGCCAAATAATATCTACAAATAAACCAAACTTTTCTTCATTACCATACCAGTTATATTAGTCTCTTGTTTTCTTTGCCAAGGTTTCTGTATAGAATGCAAATAACAAAGGGGAAAGAGACAGGGGCGGCTCGTGGCATCGGGCTGCCGGACTGCAGCCCCCTCAGCTAGACAGCTGAGTAGTTTATTTAGTTTTTTTATGTAAAAAAAAAAAAAAATCTGTTTTTGTACTGTTAAATACTTAAATTTCGAGTCCGCGACTCGAAATTACGCGCATGCGCATTGCGCGCTTCAAACGCAACAGCGTTTTTTTTTTTTTTTCTAAATTCTTGCTGGGTTGCTGCAATGTTTTCATTGCAGCCCGGAGAAGCAAAGAAGGCATCATTCTGATGCCCAGAACTTCCCAGAAATCTATGCGGTTGACTCACAAACCGCATAGATATGGAAGGGGCTCGGACTGCGACGTCCGCAGGCACGTCATGACGTGCTTGCTGGGCAAATGCTGCTGATTGGTTGTCGCTCTCTTCCCGGGCTTTATGTGCTGGGAAAAGAGCGAGAATCAGTCAGTCGGTTTTCGGCGTTGGATGGACCATTCTGATCTTTTTTTTTCCCTTGTGTTAACTTGTGTTTATTATAAAACTTAAAACATTTTTTTTTGGTTCAAGACAGTTACAAGAAAATTATTTTATTAAATTAGACTTAGACGACTAGTCAGTCAGTCTGTGGTGGATTTATTGCTGCTAGTGCTTGAATCAGTGGAATCAGGAATCAACGACAACAGGTGAGTTAATTTTATGGATCACAGCTAAGGTTGTCTAAGTTGTATCAGACAGTTTAGCTACATCTATGCATCAGAGTGCAGGTTAGTTTAATTACAGAAACCTGGATGAAGGTAGCTTATTTTATGCTAGTCTAGCACAAAGTTGAGTCTTATGAGGCAAACTACTTCATTATTTATACTTACGAGAGAATCTAAACTGGATCCAATATTTAGTCTGTCAGCAAGGGAGATGCTGTAGTTAATGTTCAGCATTTTGAAGGAGTAAAGTAACAGTATGCCTCATGCTATGACGGACAACAATTTAACTTTTTTAATTGGACAACAGTGGTATTCATATTGGCTGGACAGGGTACTAAATGTATACATTTTATTTATTGTTGTTTGTATGGTGTTAATGTTGTAGTTGGAGTAAATTTTTTTTTTGGAAGTGGTAAAAGAATGCTAATTACAAAGTCTCATCTTCTGCCTATTACAAAAGGAGAACAAATACAGGAGCAAGCTTTAAGCTGAGCTAAGATGTTACTGCTGTATTTTGAGATGTTATAGCTTTGCTTCCTATACTTTGTGTTATTTTACTTCATAGTGATGTTTTGTGATGAGATTTTGCTCTTATAGTAGGTTACATCTGAGTTATGATTTTTGATGGTGTTTTATGTGGTATTAATTTTTTTAGTGTTATTTTCCTTAGAAGTCAGTTGGTGGAAAAAAGGTCTGACTGACATCATCATCAATTTATAGATATCCTATTTTTTTTTTTCAAAACAAGTTTATTGTTTTAACATATAAGAGAAATATCATAACAATTTTATACAAATAATTAAAAATAGGTATTATTATAATATTCAACAAAACAACTAAAGTATTTACAAAGACATCCACTACAATCAGATCAATTAATTAAACTAAAATACTGTGCTATTGAAATTAGAATTTTTTTAACAAATTTTGTAAATTATCCCATACAATAAAATGTGATGTTTTTCTAGTTGTTCTCATTCTAATTGTGCTTATTTCCATATGACACATTATATTCATAACATTTTTAAATTCATTGAACGAAGGAGGTGTATCTGAAATCCAATTTCTAGTTATTATTTTCCTAGCCACTGCTAGGATAGACCATAACAAGGGAAGCTTAATCTTTTAACACATTGAGGTACAGGTGTGTTGAATAATATAAGAGACTTAGAAATAATGAAATTATCTGTAAAAGAGCCTGCAAAATTCATTAATTGACTTCCAGTATTCTTTCAACTTCATACAGTCATAAAACATATGAGCCCAGTCAGCATTAATTTCTACATTACATCTCTTACATAGATTATCTTTATTATTAATTTTATTCATCATCAAAGGTGTATAAAAGATCTATGTAAAAATTTCCATGTATAAAGTCTCCAGACAATGGAAGATGTAGTTCTATAAGCAGATTCCAATATATATTGTTTATCTTGTTGAGTTGGTGGGTCCCCATTAATAGAGGTGAAATAATTCCAGTATGAATCTACATTGTAAAAAGTTTCTTGTCTGATAATTTTATGTATATATGAAAGTTTACCTTTATCAGAAACTTTATGCTGTAAATTTATTATCAAGTAATCAATCAGTTTTGGAATAGATTCTTTAACTGTTATAGACATTAGATCTATTCTATCAATGAGATGTTGTCTAAAGATCTGAACCTCTAACCAGCAAGTTTCTCTTAGATCAAATTCTTGTTTTAAGAAATCTAGATTTTTAACTTTATTATCAGATATCAGCTGATACCAGTACTTTAGATTATTATCTATAGCTAAATGAGCTCCTTCAGAAGTAGATGACATAAGCATACCCTGAGTATAAATTATAGGGAATACAATAAAATTCCATTCCCTATACTTAAGGTGCATGAATATAAAGTTACGATAACTAATAATAATATTTAATGGGTAACAGACTATATGTTTAGGTGTAATAGGTGAAGTACAAAATTCCTTTAGCAACCACAACATGGAGTTATTTATAATCATATTTTTATGTGTTAAGGAGATTTTCATGAAGTGCATACTAATTAGCTCCCAATAATCTTTCCATTTTGCGACATATGACCGATCTATTAATAAAGTAATAACTTTTATAATAGAAGAGATAATATATAAATTAAAGTCTGGAAAAGAAATACCCCCTTGAGACCAGCTATTAGTATGTTTCTTTAATGCAATCCTAGGTCTATTAGGTGCCCATAAGAAATTTAACATTAGTGTATTCAGTTTCTTGATAGTTATTTTTGTAGGTGAAAGTATTATTGATTGTATTAAGTATAAAATCTTGGGGAATATTATCATTTTAATAATTGTAAGTCTCTCCTCCATAGTAAAAACATATTATTCCAGGTATTAAAAAGATTTTGTATATTAAGAAAACAGGTATTATAGTTATTATATATAATAGATTTAATATCTTTAGATAGTATTATACCTAAATAAGTTATCTGACCTGAGTTGGGTACATATTTAGTAAAATCACTAATGAGAGTATTTTTTCATGTATATATAGGTAGTATTTTAGTTTTTCTTCATTGAATATTAAACCAGAAATACTTTTAAAATTCATCATTTTATCAAATAAAGACTGCATAGAAGAATTAGATCCTGCTGATGTAATTAGAACATCATCTGCAAAAGTTGAATTTTTGATGTTGTATTTTCTTCTATTTCAAAACCCTCTATGTCAGTACTGTTTCTAATCAAATTAGCCCAAGGCTCCATTACTAAAGTGAATAATAGTGGAGAAAGTGGACATCCTTGCTTTGTACCTTTAAGAATGGGTATTTTTTTGTGAAACATATGTTCCTACCTTAATATAAGCCAGCGTTCCTTTGTATAAATGCTCAATTAAATTTACAAATGCATCAGAGAAATTTGTGCATTTCAGTAAGGTAAACAGATAGTCCCAACTTACTGAATCAAATGCTGAACCTATATCAAGACTAATAAGTGTTAAATCTTTCTTTTTCCTATTTGCAAAATCAATTAATGTTAAAGTTCTTCTTATATTATCAAAAGTATTTCTATTTACAATGAAGCCCGTCTGATTTATGTCTATAATGCCGGGGATAATTGTCTTCAATCTATCAGCAAAAATACTCATAAACATTTTATAATCAACATTAAGTAATGAGATGGGTCGATATGAAGAACATCTAGTTGGATCTTTATTAGGTTTTAAAATTGGTGAAATAAATGTATATTGCCAAGATGGGGGGGGTTATTAACTCAGTTTGGGCCAGAATAAAACCTTATGTATTAATGAATATGTAGTTTTAGAAAGGATTTTATATATCTCTGGTATAATACCATCATTACCCGGTGCTTTGTTTGATTTAAGCTTATTTATTTGTGTAATAACTTCTGTATATGAAATACTCTTGTCCAATAGTTTCATCTGTTGTTTATTAAGCTTTTTATTCATGTTTGTGGTTATAAACTCCTTTATTTTATCTTTAGGTTCCATGTTAATGTTGTTATGGTTAATCTTGTGAAAGTGATTTCTAAATTCATCCAGTATTTCTGGTATACTAGAAACATTCTTCTTTTTCCTTAGAGAAAAGATTTCTTTGATATGGTTTTGTTTATTCAATCTTTTGTTTTATTTTTAAGTCTATGTAAGTATTTGGGGCTTATTGAATAAGACAAAACTTGTATTTCTCTAAAGTTATTTTAACTTTATGAGTTAAAATTTCTTTGTATTTCTCATTTAGTTTGTTTATTTCTTCAATAACTTTCTTGTCCATAATATTTTCTTTATTATTATGTTTATAAGAGTCTAGTTTACTTTGAATATCTAACAATTCCTTATCCCAAGATTTCCTTTTGTTATTATACCATCTGATACTTTGTCCATATAGATATGATTTTAAGGCATCCCAAACATAGACAATGGAGACTTCAGGAGTATTATTTATGTCTAGAAAATGTTGTACTTCTGAAAGTATATATTCTTTATAGTCTTTTAGCTGAGTTAAGTATGCTGGTATCCTTTTGATCTGAACATTGAGTATTTTTTATCATGAATTCGAAAACAATTGAGTTATGATCAGATATAGGACATGAAATGATTTTGGAATTAATTAAATCTGTTACCATCTGGTTAGAAATAAAGACCCTATCTATTTTTTAATAAGTTTTGTATCTGTTAGAAAAAAAGGTGTATGGTAATGATTTTGACTCTATCTGATTATTAATATCATTAAAATGATAAGAATTAGCAAAATCATTTAAATGTTTTGCATTAGATGTAATTCTTCTTTTCTTTATAGTGGTAGTATCACTTTCATGTAGTATACAATTAAAATCACCAGCTAAAATAATATCCCTACAGAGAATTATATGATCTTATCAATATGATGTTTCACTGTATTAATACCAATTCCAGGTATCCAATATACATTAATTAAAGTGTAAGTCTTCCCATTAATTTGTATTGTAACCATACAAAACATTCCTTTGTCATCCTGATAAGACTTAATGGTTTTAGGAATGGGCATACTTTTATTCCATAAAATAGCCACTCCTCTTTTTTTTCTGAGTGTGCTCTGAACTAACCAATACTGTATACTTATTAGTGGCTAGTTTATCAATATCTTTTTTCAAGAGATGGGTTTCTTGCAGGAAGACTAGATTGGCCTTGTGTAGATTAATGTATCTTATTAGGCTTGCCCTTTTACACGGATTATTCAATCCATTAATGTTTAAAGAAATTCCTTTTAAAGATGTCATTTGGCATTTTTAAAACTCAAGAATCTTATGATCGAAATAACAAATAACAAGATAAATAATGTTACATCTCCTCTTTTAGGTGTACCTTTAAACATAGCTGTATTTATTAAATCTCTTATGGGATTTTGTATAGGATTCAATTTTGTTTGTAGTGACAATGAGTGTACAAAATATATTGTGGATGTCAAAACTATATACATATAACAATGAACAAGTGAAAATAATGTAAGGATTAAACCTTGCATCCGCCTGGAGTTGAAAACTCCAACTTAGAGCAGTATTTACTACTCAAGTTAACCCCTACCCTAAGCAGCAGTACCTCAGCTACCACCTTATCAATTTAATACTAGTTATATTTAACTGAGGTTAACAGTTTTCAATTCAATTATCTATCAAGACAAAACTACACATTTGGTAAAACAGCATCATATAAACTAAAATAAACTTTTTTTTTTTTTTTTAAAAAACTGTTCATACTATTATATAGATCTATGTAATATATAACACTTGTATTCTAATAGCATTCAAATAATCTTAATGTTAGAAATCAAGAGGAGAGAAAATTATGTTCTAACATTCATTTAAATCAAAAACTTTGGCTAATATGATTCAGACATTACATGCATTAAGATGCATCTATTTTCTGTCATGTGAATTCTATCAACAGCTTCCAAAAATCTTGAATTGTTTGTATATGAGCATTTACTTAAACTCATTATTGTCAATAGAGTAAAATATTGTATTCATAAAAATTATTATAAATCATATTGCATAGTTATGCAGATTCTCAGAAACACCTGTGTTATTACCTAAAAAAAAAAGCCATCACACACATAAACACAGACACACACACATACATATACACACACACATATACACACACACACACACACACACACACACACATACATATACACATACACATATATACATACATACACATACACACACACACACACACACACACACACACACACACACACACACACACACACACACATATACACATATATCTGATCTCACCGAGCCGTGCCCCTGCAGAGCACCATCCCACTTGCCGTCCCCAGAACAAATCTGTCCGCTTCACACAAAATAATGCACAGCAAACACACACTAGCAACCAGATTTTACAATCATGCTAACCTACTGCTTTAAAATATATCACATGACATTTCTTCCAGAATAGAGTTATAAGATTATTTATGCTTGTCAATCAGATGAATTAAATGAGTTATAGTAAAGTATATGTTTGGGACACAAGTTTTAGCACAGATTATTATGCTACTGTTAAGTAGATTTTCAAAAACATTTAAATAAATGTTTCATTTTCTATGCCTTCTAAAATAAGATATTTACTTGCTACAAGAAACTACATCATCTAAACTCATCATAACTGACACATTTTATGAATAGAGTATTTTTCCTGAATCTGTGGTGTGTCAGTGTGATAACCTTGTCAATGTTTATACTAACTGCTTTCAGTTTCTCTGTGAAAATTCTGTGAGTGAAGCTTCTGAGGAAACTCATGAACACTGTGCATGAGACAGCCCACATCCCAGATTGTCTCCCTTAACATTTTGGCGGAAACTTATTAAAACTTGTGGCAAACATTCATTTTGTCAATAGAGTAAAACATTGTATTCATAGAAATCATTACAAATCATATTGGATAGCCATGCAGACTCTCAGAAAAAAAGCCATCACACTCACTCACTCACACACACACACACACACACACACACACACACACACACACACACACACACACACACACACACATATATATATATCTGATCTCACTGAGTTGTGTCCCTGCAGAGCACCATCCCACTTGCTGTCCCCAGAATAAATCTGTCTGCTTTATACAAAACAATGCACAGCAAACACATATTGGTAACCAGATTTTACAATCATGCTAACCTACTGCTTTAAAATATATCACATGACATTTCTTCCAGAATAGAGTTATAAGATTATTTATGTTTGTCAATCAGATGAATTAAATGAGTTATAGTAAAGTATATGTTTGGAACACAAATTTTAACACAGATTATTATGCTGCTGTTAAGTAGATTTTCAAAAACATTTAAATAAATGTTTCATTTTTATGCCTTCTAAAATAAGACATTTACTTACTACAAGAAACTACATCATTTAAACTCATTATAACTGACATATTTTATGAACAGAGTATTTTTCCTGAATCTGTGGTGTGTCAGTGTGATAACCTTGTCAATGTTTATACTAACTGCTTTCAGTTTCTCTGTGAGAATTCTGTGATTTGAAGAGTCTGAGGTAACTCAAGGACATTGTGCATAAGACAGCCCACATCCCAGATTGTCTCTCTTAACATTTTGGCGGGAAACTTATTAAAAACTAGTGACAAACATTCATTTAGCAGTGTAAATGCATCTAAACATGACAGAACCTCCACAATGTATTCCACAGATCATCACAGCCTCTATGCAAGTGAAATTAAACTCAAAATTACCAACAAGCGATAAAACTCAGCATTCTTCTCCCAACTCAATTTTCATACAAATCCTATTATTCACTGTGCCCACACAGTCAAAAGCATTTCTATATATTAATAAAGAAAAGAAAAGAGAGTAGAAAATAAAAGGGAGTGAGGCAGAAATAAAAAAATGTAAGAGAAAGCTGTAAGAAGTATATACAATGGAATGTTACTTACTGTTTATATTAATAGAGTTAAAAATAAAACATATTATTTACTCTTATTTAGTTCTGATTATTATTATTTAAAGCATGACAGATTATTTACAAACAAGCATAAGCAGTATAATCAAGGAAGTATAATTAGAAATAGCATTTGAAGAACTTATAAACTTTTACAAGAAATAAATATGTTATTATTCTATTAATGTTATTTTCATTACTGTTCTCTCCCTGCACTCCCCCACCCTTTACCCACTACATAATCTAAATAGAATGTCATTGTTTAAACAAAGAAAATAATAAAAGAAGAAGGAAAAAAAAAGATAAAGATAAAAAAATGTATCAAATTACTAACCTTACTTTTTTCAGAAAGAAAAACAAATCGAGTCACAGCCTGCCATTAAATCCTCAGGCATTTTGACTGGTTATGAAACAAAACATTTCTTTGCACATAGAGAATAACTTTGATTAAATCTTTTCCAAAATATTTGTGGCTTTCTGGAAATGCAGGAACTATATTCAAAAGATTAATAATGAACTAAAATGATGAGAGAGAAAAAAACATATAACAAATCATTTGTTTTTAGTCTCTTCTTCTTCTCTGAAGTCTTCCAGGAAGCTTCAGTTGCCAATCTCTTTAATGAAGAACTAGCCCATTCCATTTCTTCTATTTTATCCAAAATCCTTTTTCTTTGACAAACAGTAAAGCAGAGTCTAAATCATCGAAGACCTTAGGACCATCAGGAAGGAAGATTTTAAGCTTGGCAGGAAACAGAAGGTATGTTTTAAACTGTGCTTTTTTAAGCTCCCTTATTAGTGGCAGAAAAACCTTTCTTTTAGCAATTACCATGGAAGAATAGTCATTGTCAAAACGCACAGTTGTCTCATTAAACTTAACAGGAGCTTTAGCCCAAGCAGATTTAAGAACCATCTCTTTATCAAAAGATGATAGAAATCTAACTATAACTGATCTAGGATAGTTTTTGTTAGAGTTGGTATTAGCTATAGATCTATGTGCTCTTTCGATACCAAAAGAAAATGCTTTTGGTAAATCTAAAGTTTTAGGGAGCCATGTTGTTAAAAAAGAAGTAATATTGTTACCTTCAATATTTTCTGGCAGTCCAAAAATCCTAATGTTATTGCGCCTAGATCTATTTTCCAGGTCATCCAGCTTTGTTTGTAAATGTGTATTTTGTTTCAGCAGAAACTCAGTGTTGATTTCCTCTTCTTGTATTTTATTTTCCATGTCATTCACAGCTTCTTCTATGCCTGTCATCTGGATCTTCTGTTGTTGCAGGTCCATATGTAACAAGTCTATTTGTTTTGTAGTTTTTCTATGAAAGTGTCTATTTTAGTATCCATTTTATCCATCTTAGCAGTAAGTTGCTGGACTATAATTATCAGAGACTGAAGTTCTTTCTTGATGCTGGAGTCTTGAGAATTTGTCTTACTGGAACTCATTTCATACTGATAAACTGACAGGAAAATTTCCAAAGTAATTTCTGACAGGAATATTATTAAGATTTCCTTTCTTTTTTAGATATAGTTCAAGAACTATATAAAACAAACATATTTAGAAAGAAAATTACTTCAAGAATTAATTTTTTAAGTAATTAATTCCTGTCAATGTAATGAAATTGGTGGAGCTGAAGAAATCTGCTGCTATCCTGTGTTCATCCTTGGCCACGCCCCCTAGATATCCTATTTTTGACATATTAATCCACAGATATTTTTAATTATTTATCCAGTGTAATCAATGCATGTTTTTTTCACAGCTCATATATGGAATCCAAGTTGATTATATATAAAAATGCATTACATCCTGGAGACGTAAAAACTAAAGCAGTACTTGAAAGCATCTTCTTCTACTGCCCTACTAAATGTTAGAACAATTGTAAATGATAAGTTATACTGTCTTACTACAATTTAGAACAATATTACATTGACTAAACATGATCCTCTCAGTTCTTTTTTTTATTTTCTAGGTTGCCCTCCTTTGCAAATTATTTATTTTCATTTGTACTTCTTTCTCTTATTTAAATATATATTTTGCTTAGTCTCTTCATTGACACAAATGAGTTTGAAACTCTGACCAGGTCCCATTTCACTTAACCATCTTAATAAAACTTTTTTTTTTTTTTTGCTGTTATGTTTCTCCCCTTTCAGCACCTAGCTGCTGCTTGGATTTTTTGATTCCTTGGGCTGTTTAATGTGACAGGAAATTTAGAATTTAGTCTTACTTGTTATATTTTTCATAATGTCTAATTTCTTTGCTATAGAATACACCCTCTAAGCTACAGCTCCCTTCTTTTGGGTTCTGTCAGTTACCTCCCTGTTTAGCAGTATTTCCAGTTTGAAATGACACTTTTTCTTCCTGCTTTGCAACCCCTACAGGATGCAACATTTTAATGTATAGGTCCACTTTTGTTCACTATTTTTTTTCACTCTGCTCTTTTAGAGGTATATTCTGACATGTCTCTTCAACTTGTCTAAGTTCTTTCACTACTTGTAGCCTTAGCCAGATCTTTGCACACTTAGGGCTTTCAAAGACTATGTATTGGTTTTATTGGATTCATTCACTGCAGTGAAAGTGTCTGGTGTGTGTGTGTGTTTATACAGAGACAATGTTAGTGAGTAGGTTTGGTGTCTAGATGTGTATGCCTTCTTATTGTGAGTGTACACATATTTGTGTCTGTTTGTGGTGGATGAATGGTGTCAATGGTGAGAACTGAATTCATTAAATGATAGCCATTTAAGTTTCAGTCTTCCTCTCTTTCACAAAGCAGCCGATTTTGTGTAGTGGTATGTTGCTCTGACTGTTTTGCACAGGGACCTTGGCAGTAAAATGTATGGTGGTAACACAGCATTTTATTCTAGCAACTTTCCAAGATTATACAAGCAATGTTTAATGTGGCCCTGGTTTTTGGCCTTTTGACCCCCCCCCCCCAATAAATTTGGCTTTTTCCAGATTTCTTGTGCTGCAAAGTTGAGATACAGTTGAGTGTTGAGTAGATTTTACAAGGAGCTGAAAGCTGCAGGGAAAGAGAAGTTTAGTGCTGCTTACGCTAAGTCAACTTACATTGTTAATAGCACAACAGGTTGTGTTCTTGCTTTTGATGCAGAAGGTTGTTGGTTCTACTCCCACAAGAGGTGAATGCTGCTGTACTGAAAAGGTTAAGATACTATGAGCCTGTTTATCAGTTTGCCATCCATTTCCTTTTGCAATATTACTAGCTTATCATTTTTAATGTAATATAGGCAATTTATTCCTCAGGGGCATCAGACGCTTTATTTTTCGATGAAACCATGAATTATAAAGGTGTTTGCTAGCAGCAATCACTTCATTAGTTACAGATTTATTTAATGTGGAATTATTTAATGACTTTTTTTACTTCAGAGATTGTTCATATTTACTGATAATGGTGGACTGTAGAATTGTGCATATTTACTGATAATGGTGGACTGTAGAATTGTGCATATTTACTGATAATGGTGGACTGTAGAAGTTTGAGTAGACTTATGATGGAAATGTTCTGAATTGGGCAGTTTTGTCATTATTGGTGCATGCGTTTTGTTTCATTATTTACTGGAAAATGTTCAAAGCAATAGGAAGGTGTATCAAAGAGCACATGTATGTTTCATATGCAAGGGGCCTATGATTTGAAAAAAAGCCCAGAATTAATCTATATCTGCCAATGGCAAAATGTATTTTCTTTGAATGTGAGTTTCAATGCTGTCTCAATGAATGTGAGTTTCAAGGGCAGAGAAGTTTTAATGCTAAGTTTGTTTAGCATATGTCTTAGTATTTGTGCTGTAAAATGCAAAATAAAACTTTCAAATGAAGTCCAAATCATCATAGAAGTAAATCAGTATGCACATCAGTGTTTATGGTAAATGGAGTGAAATAGCCAAGTAATTGATCATTGGAATGGCTGCAGGTGGAGGCTCCATTCAACCATGATTTTGTGAGGAGGAAGGGTGGCAAACTTAAAGACAGCCCCAGCTGAACTATACCTCCCAACTGTCCAGATTTTCAAAGAATGAAGATTTTTGCTTCTTATTTTTGATTTGTTCCTCATAAAATTTGTGTTTTTTCTGGCAAATCATTTAGGAATTAAGTCACTAAATAATGACACACTGAGTTTCAGACTTCATAACATTCAGAAAAATGTGTGCTAAAGTAAGACCTGTTGTTCTATCAACTGTCTCACTTTATACAAGCAATTTTTAGTACTGTTTATATGTTCCCCCAATATATTTGGCCTTGTCCAGATTTATTACATTAATAGGCTGAGAGGTACATGCAAATAAATTGCTTTATCGAGTTAGGCATAGCCAAACCTCTCAACTGTCCCCGATTAAGGCTCAAAATGTTGCTCTTCCCCCTAATAATCCCTCTGCAAAATAGCAATTTTGGAAGTAAATGTGGAGGATTTACAATTAAGAAATAACTGTAATAATCAGAGTTATAGATTACTTTTATTTCAGAAATGCATGTAGATTCTTTTATTTTGTCAGCTGCTCAAGTTAGCAGTACTAATATTAAAGTGTCCCTTCTTTGACAGGTTCCCAGCTGTATTGTGTGGCTATCTTATATTTTTACATCACATTTTTGGTCCATTTTTGATAAAATTGTTTTTTTTTGTGGCAAATTAGTGAAATCATTAAAGACGGAAGTTAGAAAATAATGACAGACATTTGAGTTTCAGATTTCATACCATTCAGAAAAGTCATACTAATGCAAGACCTATTCTATTACCTTTCTAAGTTTATAAGAGCAATATTTAAAAATTGTCCTTATTTTTGGGCCTTTGTCCCACATCTATGTATGACTTTGTCCAGATTTCTTGCTCTGAGATTGAGAGGTATGACAAATGTGTCAGGGCCATCACAGTCAGCCAGAGACATTTCAAATTGTGACATATTTGTTGCACCCCACTCCCCCATGTAGTGACTCTGGATGTGTCGAAGCAAGGAAGGAGTAGTTATGCAGCGTAAATGTGCAGAGTATCCCCCCATCCAAGATAGACACAAGTACTAGAGTGGCTTTTCATCTGTCCTTGATTTTTGCAGAATGGTCTGGTTTCTGTCATATTTTATGTACTGTTGATTTATGCTTATTACTCAAAGTGCCTGTTGCTCTGTGTTTAAGTAGCAATACTTTAATGACCATCAGGTAAGCTTGGCTGAGATCGTAAGATGCAAGTAAGCTTTAATAAGCATACTGTTAAAGAATTGCCAACATTGAAAGCCTTTCTGTTGTTGCCATGTAGAGAATACTTAACTAGATAATGTATAAGCCTTGGGTATTGAAATGCATATGACAGTATTTATAATAAAGGACATGATTACATTATTTTAAGAAGCTCATTACACTTGGAGACTTCCAGTCATTTCTGCAGGCTTTACTTGTAAACTAAACAGAATGCCAATTGTGTGGTCCATAACCTGTACAGTAATCCTTTTAAGCAATGTATCTTGAGCTTATTTCTTGTTTGCTTTTCATTTTTTACTTTGATCATGTTTTCCCCATGAAACAAGTAGATAGTTGTCAGGCAGCAGGTCTTTTTTTGGGTAAGAAACATTGTCCCAAGTGGGGGCATCAGAGATTTCTACTTTCAGCATATTACTTGGTACTTAATAAAGCTGAATATAAATTATAATTAGAACTGCAGTGCAAGAAGTGGTTTGAGTTGAGTGCTGCTTGTTTTTCTTATACTTGATTTTGACTGGCATTTCATTAATGTATTTTAAAAGTAATTTATTTTTTCATGCCTCACAACCTTTTTGTTACCATCTAGATATTATGTAAGCTGTCATGCAGCCAATGCATTGAAATATTTTTATTCTTCTACATTTCATTTTGTCTTGATTGGACTCTCATAATGACAGTTTGGCACCCAGGGCAGTGTATTTAGTTAGTTTTTGTGATTTTGAGCATAGCTCCTCCCCTTTCTAGTTGACCACACCCCTTCCCATTGACCCCACCCATTCAGCTGTCTCCTGCAGCCCCCCTTTGATTTGAAGTCACCAGCCGCCACTGGAAAGAGAGCACTTTGCCTGGTTCCTCTATTCAGACACAACTTATCAGAGAGGAACCCTCCCATTTTGATTTTTGCCACCAATCGTAGCTGTCAACCTTCCATCGATAAAATGAGGAATACTGCCTCTCATAATGTGGAACAAAGGGGCAAAATGTGGAGCACTTACTAATGCCTTACTAACAGCTTTCAACGAGAAAGTTCATAGGATGGTTAAAATGTAATATTTATACTTGCAGAATAGTTTGTTTAATGAAATATGATTCAGTTCTATTTACCATTGATATCAGTTAAAAAATTAAGACTGAATCTGTGACAGACCCTTTCAATGTGGAACTTTGAGGAGCATGAACTTTTTAAGACCCCAAATGAGGAATGTTCCTTGTAATGAGGTACACTTGAGAGGTATGCCTCCAGTCCCTCATACAGTTTCCTAATTATCCTTATTATTGTATCAGGGAATGCAAATGCTTCCATTGCCCTTTTCATAAAATCCCAGATTACTCTGTGGAATGCTTACTCTGCATCAAGCTCCACTAACCCAACAACAACAGTAGTATTTTCTTGCATTCTGCCTCCCTCTGGATCATCATTATTTTATTAATAAGTAAGTGCGAATGTGTTTAGCACTTGGGTGGTACTGAATACATGGGACGGCTCTAGTACTGTTGTGTTCAGGTTGGTGGGAGTTGCGTTGATGCAGCCTCTGATATAAGACTACTCATCTACCTCTGATACTGATAGAACAGCGTGTTTACTATTACTAATCCAAACGCGAATGCGTTCAGCCTTAAGGTGGCACTAAATTGGTAGGATTGCAATAATATTGTTGGTGGACAGATTAACGCGAATGCGTTTAGTATAATCTTTCTTGTAATGCTACTCCGCTACTGTCTGCATTGATTCTGTAGCACGTGGATCTTTGCTCAGCTATACGCGAATGCGTTTAGCTTTCAGGTAGCGCTACATAAGTGGGACCCCTCTGATACTGATACCGATACTGCTTGAGCTGGTATAGGAACCTTTTACATCTCACGCAAATGCTGGTTTTGTATGCTGTGCTGTTCCAACCTATGAGTACTTACGGGCTGTGCAAACGTGAATAATTTTAGATAGTTTGGCTAGCTTTTAAAGTGACTGCTCTTGACTTTGTTGCTAACTTAGAAGTGAATGCGTTTAGTTATTAGGTTTGTCTTACATTGGGACTGCTCCTATCCTAGTCCTCACACCTATTGCTTTCACATATCATATTTCTGTATACGCAATAGCGTTCCGTGTTATGACTTGCTATTTACACCATCTACACCTCCTAAAGAGACTGGAAAGTGTTTCAATTGAATTGTTTATGTTAACGTGAATCGTTCACTGCATTACTCTGGTGTGTGTGGTGATTTGCTGTAACACTAGGCTCTATATATTATTAGCTATACAGTTATTTATTTGAAATGTACTTTTCACCATTAATATGTACATCCTAAAGAGTTATATCAACTATGTGTAACGTTGCTTTGCTTACCAGTTGCATAACCTGTCTTTTATTGCATTTTGACTCTGAATTGTAACCCTGTATGTTAATATTGTACTCTAACATTATCTTTTTGTCCTCTCTCCCTCCACGACCCTGTGTCTTTGCCTGGGTTGTATCCCTCTAATTTCACTATTAGGGTGTTCCCCACAGAATACCCTTGGACTCGGTCAGGACATTGTCTTCTTCTACCACCCTCTACCACCAGAAAAAGAGAGTATGTCTACCTAGTCATGCTATATTACGTTTAACTAAATGTTCCTGCTAATCTTTCAGACTGCCACTAGCTAAGCATCCAGCAGCTACCCCTCCTTACTCCTTCATTTCCGCTCACAGTCTCCTCGGTTGGCCACATAGGCTAACCTCTCTCCCCCTTCTAGTACAGCTCCACGCCTGGTAGCTCCCTTGTTTGCTTACTGCACTACTACTTTGTCCACTAGATGTTATACTTTTCTCATCCCTATTTGGGATATTAGTACTAACTTCTGCCTTACACTTTTATTCTCCCCTCCTTATACTAATCCTTTTCCTCCTTTACCTCTCTGTCTCATCCTCTCCCCTGAGGATACTTTCTCTTGCCTTGATTCCCCCTTCCTTCCCTGATACTTTTCCACTCTCCTCTGGTCTACTTTGTGTGCCCGCTCCGCTCCCCACCCTACCCCCATATCCCACCCACCCCCAGGGGTCCTACATTTATATTTCTACAAGCCACACCTCCTACTACTGCTATCCTATCCAATTCACAGTCTTACAGATTGTGTAACTTCCTTCACTTAGTCACACCTACATACCACTTTAACCAACCCACCACTATCTCACTAAAGTCCTATACCATTACAGCCCCTTCCACTCTACCCCCTACTCCCACCACACACCCCTCTACAACATATCAGGAAACCCAACTTCACATACAACTATCTTATCATGTCTACAACTATCCTCCACTCACAACTTAAACTACCTATCACCTTCTTACTATTATTCCTTCTCATTACTACCTACTTCTTAACCTCCTATGAACACTCCTTAACTATTTCTCTCTCACTTCCCTCAAAACATACTAGTACACCTACAACATACCTACCTTCATCCTATTTACCTACCTCATCACAAACCATATATCTACTTCCCAAATACCATAGACTATTTCATTGTAAACTACTAAAAACTAAATCAAAGAAAGTATTTGACACATCTCTAAAACACATATCCAAAAACTATGGTCTACTACTCCATCTACTTCAGGACGGTGACATACACCCCAATCCAGGCCCTCAACCTACAACTACTGAAACACACAGTCACCATATAAAAGCTCTCCTTCCTCCATCAACTATAACTACAAACATACTATCCTTGGCCCACCTAAATATATGCAGTATCTGTAATAAAGTTAGTCAAATACACGCCTACTAGAAGTACACAACTTTGACATTCTATGCTTATCAGAAACCTGGCTAAAACCATCTATTAAAGAT
Organism: Protopterus annectens; assembly: GCF_019279795.1. NCBI lineage: Eukaryota > Metazoa > Chordata > Ceratodontiformes > Protopteridae > Protopterus > Protopterus annectens. The sequence goes on from NC_056728.1 coordinate 1,087,535,405, forward strand.
ATTGAAATTACCCCACCTGGATATAACATTGTTAGACTTGATCGCACCTCCAAGAAAGGAGGTGGAGTAGCTATCCTATATAAATCTAACCTGAAGCTTACTCTTCTTGACATTGCTCTTACCCAAAACAATAATGTCGAAATAATCTGCTCTAGAGTTCAAATTAATACTACTAAATCAATAAACATCATTTGTGCTTATCTGCCTCCAGGAAATAATATCCCCACATTAGAACAACTTCTTGAACAACTCTCAAATTACCTCCCCAAGAAACACTACTTCTTGGAGACTTTAACATTGACTGGAAATCTTGTAACAATGCTAACCCTACTTCCCATTTAAACCTTTTTGGTTTCAAACAACTAATTGATAGTGCCACTAGAATAAATAAAACAAGCAAAATAGAAACCACCTTAGACTGGGTTCTTACAAACTCCCCTTCACAAAGCTACAAAACTGGCATCCTTCCTGATGACCTTAGCGATCACTCCCTCACATATGTCATTAGAGCTAAAACTCATCAAAACTTACCTACCTCACATAGAACACTATATTCAAAGAAACAATTTAATCCCCAAAAATTTCAAACAGAACTCTCACAATACAATTGGACCCCTCTAAAGCACCTCTCTCTCAACAAAGCCATAGAATATTTCAACTCAGCATTCCTTACAATCCTAAACCACCATGCCCCAAGTCGTACCATTAGAATAAAGACCAGAACAGCACCCTGGCTTACCTCTAATACTAAACAAAAGATCAGGCTTAAAATAAATCTTGGAAGAAATGGCTCCTCTAGAAACCCAACAGACTATCAAACCTTTAGAGAGCTGAGAAACAAAACCAAAATGCTATTATTTCAGACAAAAAGAACTACTATGTAGAACTTCAGCAATCCACAAAAAGAACCAAAAGGTTCTGGTCTACTATCAATCATCTACTTACCCCAGGTAAAATAGTAACACCTAACCCACAGAATCTAGACCCTGATAATCCCTCTTTAATAGCCAATAACTTCAATAGCTTCTTTACTACTTCCATACAAACACTAGCAAGCCATTTATCCCCTGATGCTTCCCAACTGATCTTAAGTAACACCAACAACATCATTCCTTCCCTTCAACTTCAACCCATACCCACCTCCTACATACAATCTCTCTTACAAAAACTTAAACCCACTACCCCCTCAGCAGATAAGCTTCCTGCTGAATTCCTTCAGGTAGCAGCAAAAGCTATAGCCTACCCTGTTTCGATCCTAATAAACAGATCCATAAAAGAAAGTGATTTTCCAGCAATCTGGAAGATATCACACATCATACCCTTACATAAAGGAGGCAAATCCACTGACCTCACTAACTACCGCCTAATAGCACTATTATCTCCACTAGCTAAAATCATGGAAAAATGTATACACAAACAATTACTTAACCATCTCCTTCAAAATAACCTACTAGCAAACACTCAACATGGATTTAGACCCTCACATAGTACGACCACTGCACTACTTTCCTTTACTAACACAATAAACTGTAACCGTAATAATAACAAACTAACTGCTTCTCTTTTCCTAGACCTGTCAAAAGCCTTCGACATGGTCAACCATAAACTTCTCCTACACATACTAAACTCACTTGCCTTGGATTTTTCCTCCTTAACGTGGTTCTCATCCTACCTTGAAAACCGACAACAAGCAGTACTCTGGAAAAATTCTCTATCTGCTCTACTACCTATCTCCTTAGGAGTACCTCAAGGATCAATATTAGGCCCACTCTTATTCTCTATCTTTATTAATGATCTTCAATCATCTATCCATAACACTACCTGCATACAATATGCAGATGATTCTACCATCATCTGTACAGCTCCCACCCAATCTGAACTCCAGTCACTCACACAATCTACCTTTTCAACCGTTGAACAATGGTTCTCAAAAATATGTCTCCTTCTCAACTCCAAGAAAACAAAACTATTACTATTCTCACCTACCCACAAATCTCCTCAACTAAATTTTACTATTACTGCAGCTGGCAATTCTCTTATCTCCCCAGACTCTACTACCAAACTGCTTGGTGTTACTATTGATAATAATCTTAACTATGATTGTCATATCAATAACACTATAAAAGCAGTAAATAAAAAGATAGGTTCACTGTACAGAATAAAACCCTTCCTTACTCCAGAAGCACGGACCACCTTAGCTCAATCACATCTTATCTCCACCCTACTGTATGCTTCCTCTATTTACACCAATCTCTCTAAAGGTAACCTGAAAAACTAACTACATCCTATCATAATATAGCCCGTTTTGCCACAGCATCCCAGTACAGAACTCACCACTGTAATAACTTAAAACAATTACAATGGTTAGAACTACCTAACAAGCTTATCTATCAACAACTCTTAATTACACATAACATTCTTTATCAACCAACAAAAACACCAGCTCTCAGTAACCTCCTTACTCCCTACAAAAACTTGAAACAGTTGCGATCTGCGAAAAGATACAAGTCACCACAACTAGAATTACAAATTCAGCAGGTAACTGTCTATTTTCAAACTCCATAGGGAAAATATGGAATAACCTCCCCCACACATTACCTCACTAGACTCCTTTCAACTTTTCAAAAAACAACTTCTATTACATCTTAACAATTTCTGGCTCTGCTCCTGTACCAATCCAGACTAAATGACTTCTTCGCTCTTCAGCCATACCTCCCTACGTAAAAATCACTATCTTTCCCTGCTATTTCAAATGACTAAATTACTGTACTGTTCTAAAAAAAAAAAAAAAAAATATGAATATATAGCTTAGGCTATTTGTTTTTTACCTGTTTTTTTTTTTCGCTGTATTTTCTACTAGACTAAAATGTATGCATTGTTGCTTAAATGTTTAACCTTGTTTTAATTGTGGAGCTTTTCTCCCCGGGCCTCCACTGAAAATGGAAATTATCCAGCTGGACTAGCCCGGTCAACAAATGTAAAATAAATAAATAAATAAATAAATAAAATTAATCTTGTCGGGTAGGTTCATAGATGTATACTAGACTAGCAATCACTGGGGTCATTGTAAACCTAGCTGTGCAACCCAAATCTAACCCACAAATTTAATTGATATAGCAGGTGATTTACTCACTGCCTTTGTCCATCAAAGACATAGGCGCCAGATCAGGGGTAAATATCTGTTACCCATTCATTGGTCCATGTTTTGCTTCACATGGATAGTAAGCCTGTTCCAGAGAATGGGAATTCTCTGATGAAACTATCTGTCTCTATAACATGCCCTATTTATGTCACAAGCAAAAGTTAGGTCTTTTAATATAATAGTTCTGATGCTGTTTGTTTTGCTGATCTGCAACAGATTCATCAAAACAGGGTACAGGAATGCCTTGTATGCCAGGAAAAGACTACCTCTCAAAAGTCTGTATGACACTGAGTAAAGTGAGAAGGCTTTGAAGCAATTAGCTTAGGACATTCTATTTACTCCCTGTATTCTTTTTGTAAGGAACCTTGGTAGACATTACAGTTGTTGCATGTCTGTCGTCAGGTGCATACTGAATGGGTTGTTATACTCTGTGGTGGTTTGATGAGGGCTGAGTACAGTGGTATAATGACCTATCTGGACCTAGATGCTATGCCTTTGTTTATAAGTTGAGCAACATAGAAGGATTTTCTTACTACCTTGGACACATGTTGGTCGAAAGCTAGGCTACTGTTTATGAGTTTCCCTGACTAATGAATCAACATTTAAGGTTGTTTTATTGATGACATACTTACCTGGAGTGGTAGACTCCCTAAAAGTTACTATAATGCATTTATTGGTATTGACTTTTAAGCCATGGCTTTGGCACTGAGCATTTGTCTGTATTAGACCTTTGAAGGGTGCTCTCATCTTGGGGGGGGGGGGGGTAATGACTGCTCCCAGTTTGCAGTCATCTGCATACTTGGTTACCCAGAGGCCTTTGACATCAGCTTTGTCATAGAAGAAGTAGATGCTACAGAGAAGTTGACCTAACACAGAGCCCTGGGTGACTGCACTGATGACTGGCCTCTTTGTGGAGGTGGCTTCACTGATTCTAAACTTCTGGGTCCTATCAGTGAGCCAGCTAGCTATCCAGCTTGTTATAAAGTGGTTTGTACTTGGTTTCATAAGTGTGTTGACAATGCTCAAGTGGGGTATTCTATCAAATGCCTTAACCAGATCTAGGTAGGCAGTGTGCACCATTTTCCTCCTCATCTGTTGCCTTTGTGACTTTTTCAAAGAAGTTCACCAGATTCAGTAAGCATGACCTTTCTTTGACAAAGCCTAACTGAGATGGATCCAGTGTCTGGAGGTCTTCTATGTCCTTGTTGATAATCTCCATGATATTTCTTTCCATAGCTTTGCAACTAAGACTAAGACTAATGGGTCTGTAGTTTTCAAGATCTGTTGATGGTACTTCCTTGTGAAGGGGATGAATGTCACAGTCCTCCATTCATGTTGCACAAGGCCTCTTTTAAGACTATATTTAAATAATGACTGCAGAGGTCCTGATAAGTCATATTTTAGTGTATTCAGGCGACATCCTGGGATGTTATCAAGACCTACTGAGGCTGCGTTCTTGGCTTTAGTGAGTGTAGCCGGTACATGCTCCCTAGTTAGAGTTGGAGGATTTATGTTTGAGGGCATATTTGGGGAGAATGTTGGAGGTGAGAGGGGGGTGGGTAAAGTTGGAAGTGAATTTGTCTGCTAATAGGTTCGCTGTATTGCCAGGGTCAGTGAATGTGATACCATTAAGTACCAGCTCAGCACATTGCTGTGTAGTGCCTTTGAGGTTTCTGATAGAGATGTAGAAGGCCTTATGTTTCACTGGGAAAATATCTTAACCTCAAAGCTGACTTTGTTTGACCTAGTTAGCCCTCTGAGTTGCCTATTTACTTTGATGAGAGAGATTTTTTTTTACTTTTGTGGGAATTACTCTTCCTTATTTTTGTCATATTTTTTTCCTTTTGTTGTTTTTCCTGTTTAATTTGGAATGCCAACAAAGTGGTTTGTTCCTGGGCTACTCCTGGGATTGCTTTTAATAATTAACTAATACTGAAAGGTTTGTTGCTTTCATCATTCAGAGAAGCTACTTCAGGGGCTCAATCCCTCACGCTTAAGTCCAAGGAGTTGAAACCTCCAGTTGCTTCTACTTCCTCAACTCCATCCTCAGAGTTGTCCAAGAAGTGGACTAAGTCGGCTTTGAGGAGATCTCAAACCTCTTCCTCCTTGGATCCGAAGAAAGAGTTTTACAGATACAGTGTCCTTGGAGCCAACAAAAAATTTTTGCTGCAGACTGTGTTGGATCCTGTTGTATTGCCAAGGACCTGTTATTCTCCATCTGCGGATCCAGTTCCTTCCAAGGTCTCATCTCCCTTTATGGAAAGGTGCCATGCTTAAATCACCTTCCCTGACTTTGCCTCTCTCATCCAGAGGTTTGACTGAAGAAGATGTAGATAGAATGATGAGGAAGTTTCTCTTGGTGCAGATCCAGATGGGTGTGTTACTGGCTCCTACCATTTCAGGTCAGGAGATCTATCCATCGACCACACCACCACATCAGACACCTTCTCTCATTCCTTTGGTTGCTTTGGAGTCCTTGGATCCAAGTCTCCTGTGTCCATTGGGCTTGGATCTGAAGATAGCCTTATCCTCAGATCTAAAGCTAACTTTGAGTGCCCCGGCTCTATCATCTTCAGATTTGGAGGACTCTTGGAGCCAAAACATCCTCGTCAGGTCTGAGGTGCTGGGATCAACTCCGAAGATTTTGGAGACATCTCTGTACCTTATCTTGGTGCTTCAGCATAGGATAGCTTGGAGGAGACTTCCTACTTGGGAAGATGCTTTCTGGCTGGGAAGAGACAGCAGTCCAGAAGCCAGCCTTCTTAGTGCCAAGGTCTTCTCTTTCCCCAGGACGGTCAGCCTTCGAGGTTGTGAAGAGGGTGTTTTCTGCTTACACAGGATTGATGGCCCCTCCCTCTGGAATCTTCAGCTTGACACCCAGATTACAGGGGTCCAGGGAAGTAAATAGTGTGTAAAGAAATAGCCAGGGAATTGTTATGGCTAGGCTTGTATAGGCGCTAGGGCCTAGTACCAACCTATGAACCTATGTTGCTGTACTTGGAGCCTCATTATTCAACTCCACTGGGACAGCCAGCTTGAGACCTCCATTCTACCCAGCAGGGGTTCATAGTCTCTTCTGACATCTCCCTGGAACATGCCATCAAGGTAGTCCCTAGGAAGAGAAAGTGCAAGAGGAGGCACTTGGACTCTCCACAAGAGTCAGCCACTGAGGATATGGAGTTCAGCGAGGGCAACGGGTCCCCACGATCACCTCCAAAAGATGTCACATTTGGAGACATCCTTGAGATCCTGAAACAGAGAGGTTGTTGGACCCCCAGCAACCCTTCACCTGAGGGGTCAGTGTTTCTGGAGGCCTTTGGAGCTGGCCCATCTATTTCCTCGATTACTCCATCTGCGGACAAGCTCATTGATTTGGTCTCTCGCTGGGAGTGAAAGGATCCTGTTGCAGTAGAACCAATGCCAAAAAGGCCAGATAGGATTCTAGCTACACCTGCAGGAAAGGAATCATCAGCTAAAGGGGTGCCCGTGGATGCCATGGTTGTGGCGGTGGCCACCAAGAAGGAAAATGCTGAACAGAGTTTCTCTGCTCATTCCCCCTAACACGGAGTATAAGGTGATGGACAGATATAGGAAGTGCGTCTACACTTCAGTGACCTTTGCCCTTAGGTTGCTGAACGGTTTGGCGCATTTTAATAGATTGCAAAGGGATTTGATCAAAGAATTTTCAACTTACCTTTCAGGAACTGTTTCTGCTGAGGCCCAATCATCTGTGGCTTCTCAGTTGGCTACCCTCCAGTCTCTGTGGAATTCATCAGTGAGGCTTATTTCACATGCAGCCAAAGGCACCTCAAGGGCAGTGGGTTCAGGCTTATCCATTAGGAGGCATGCCTGGAAGCATTTGTGATTTTGCCTTTCAAATCCTTGTTTGTCAGTGCTCCTTTTGTCGGCACTTCTTTGTTTGGCCCCAAAATGAAGGGCACATTATCCAGGTGTGAGAAGGATGGAAAGACTCTCTCTGCAGTTGGGCATATGTTTTTTCTGCTCCTCAAAGATCCTTTTCTAAGGACGCACATGGAGCAAGTTCCTATAGTGGCAGAGGGGAGAGCTCTGATGGAAGATGATGCCCTGCCATGGCAGAGGAACCCTGCATACCAGAGGTCCAGAGATTCTTTCTATGACAAACCCTACCAGCGCTCCTGAAAAGAGGCCTGATTGTTCACCTCTGGAGGCAGTTGGGGGTCGACTATCCCTGCACCAGAGAGCCTGGCTAGACATAACAAAAGATACTTGGGTGCAGAGGATTATTTCCAGAGGTTATATAATACCCTTTTCCCTTCCACCTCCATCTTTACAAAAAGCTCCTGATGTTCCGCCCAGTCAGAGGAAAGAAGCAGCAGTACAAATACAAAAGCTGCTAGAAAAAAAGTCATCCAAGATGTCCTGCAAGACCAGATAGAATCCAGAACTTACTCAAGATTCTTTTTGGTGCCAAAGAAAACAAGGGACTGGAGACTAATTGTGGATCTCATCAACTTGAACAAGTCAGTTTGACACACAAAGTTTCGGATGGTCACGTTTCAGTCCATTCTCCCTTTTTGGTTTTCTGGACAAGGATGACTGGATATGCTCGAAAGACCTTCAGGATGTGTACTATCATATAAAGATGAACAGACAATCGAGAAGGTATCTATGCTTCCCGCTGGGAGCCATTTACTATAGTTCAGAGCTCTGCCCTTTGGCCTCACTGCAGCCCCCGGGTTGTTTACTAAATGTATGGCAGTAGTTGCAGCTCAGTTGAGACTGCAGGGATTTTCACTGTTTCCATATCTAGACAACTGGCCCGTCATCACCCCGACCAGGCATCTGTTAATAAGGGCAAGGAATCAGGTACTCCAGATTTGCTCTCATCTGGAGATAACCATAAATTACGAAAAGTCTCACCTACAACCAACTCAAAATTTGGAATATATAGGAGGAATTTTCAACACGAAGTCAGTAATAGCCTGTCTTCCTGTCTCAAGAGTACAGACACTCAGATTACAGGTCAGAAAAATAATTGGCAGTACCAAGATTTCGGCCCACTTGGTCCTTCAAGCTCTAGGATCAATGTCAGCGACAATAACTTTAGTACCTCTAGCCAGATTTCATATAAGAATTCTTCAGTGGATGTTATCAACACAGTGGTCAATTCTTTACCAATGCATATCAGCACAAATATGAATCACTCAGGCATGCAAGAAAGATCTCAGGTGGTGGATTCAATTATGTCAGGTTCTACAAGGCCATCCATTCTTTCCCCCTCAACCCAGGGCCACAGTGACCACGGACGCTTCCCAGATGGGGTTGGGGGTGGCATTTCTAGGGAAGCATTAACATGTGAAAGTAGCGGACTCCAAATCTGACTACCAACCAGTTACAAGTGGTGTCCTACAGGGATCGGTCCTAGGTCCTTTCCTTTTTGACATCTATGTCTCTGAAGTTCAAGCCAACACAAAGGGACTCTCTTTGACCAAGTTCGCAAATGACTGCAAACTGGGAGCCAGTATTGATTCTCCAACTGATGTAGACATTCTACAAAATGGCCTCACTGACTGGGGCCAGAACCATGGCCTAGGTAGTCCACTAAACACCGAAGGTGTGATAAGAGACCTGGGGACATAGGTTGACAGCAACCTCTGTAGTCAGAAAGTCCTTCTGTGTGGCACATCTCATTACAAAAGGTTTCTCATCCAGGAAGAAAGAGGTCGTAATCCCTCTCTACTCATCCCTCATTAGACCTGTTATAGAATACAACTCCCCATTTGGTATGTACCTCACTAGACACCTACAACAACTGGAAAGGCCACAAAAATACCTCACTAAGAGGATCTTGGGCCTTAGACACATGTCCTATAAGGACAGACTCAAAAAACTCCAGCTGTACTCTGTCTGTTATCGCCTACTTAGAGGCAATCTCTGCTTGACCTACAAAGCCATGTCTGACCCAGTGCTGCTAGATATGCTGCACCAAAAGAAATCCCAACCCTCCATGCCACACACTCCAGGGATCTTAACCTCATTACCACAATAAGCAGAACATGCTGGAGGGACAGGTTAATAACCCAGAGACTTCCCATACTCTGGAACAAACTTCCCATTCATGTCAAGCAGAGCACTTCACTGGCCCTCTATAAGAGAAATCTTGATGAGTGGGTGGGCAATAGGAAGTTCACCCCAGGGATCACTTCAGTGGCCTTGCTTGACAGGGACACTGCATACTAACTATGAACCTATGTTAGTAGTTTGGTACATCAACAAACAAGGATGGACCAGATCATACCGCTTGTGTTGAGAAGCACTCAGAGTGTGGCAATGGGCAATCTCATTCAACCACTTTCTCATAGCAGTGCACATTCCGGGTAAGTCCAGCATCATAGCAGACAGATTGAGCTGGTCCATTTGATCCGATTCCAGACCTTCTGTCTCACCCAACAGACATGATTCACCCAGACATCTCAAACCTCAAGCTAGCAGCCTGGTTTCTCCAATTCCATTAATAGTCAGATAACCCATGTTCTCTTCCCCTCTCCACCATATCCTTTTATTTTCCTGTAAACATTAACACGAAAACTTTATTCAAATAAATGGAAAAGATTTGTTTACCAGGCACAACAAAATCATATTGATCTTTTGCAGCTCAGATAAATTAGCTTTACTTACACTTAGCTTTACTCTTTAAAGAAGGGTGATCTCCTCTACCATTAAGGTTCATTTAGCAGCAATATCTAATTTTGATATTGGATTTGAAGCTTTACTCTTTAAAGAAGGGTGATCTCCTCTACCATTAAGGTTCATTTAGCAGCAATGTCTAATTTTCATATTGGATTTGAAGGATCGTCAATAGCTTCTGCTAAACTGTGCAAAGCATTGTTGAGAGGCAGACATTTTTTGAGACCACCGTTTGAAGACCATTCTCCACCATGGGATCTGAACTTGGTACTGCAAGTTTTAATACATTCCCCCTTGAACCAGCAGCTAGATGTGACCTTAAATTTCTTACTTTGAAAACTGTCTTTTTAGTAGCCGTTACTTTAGCTAGAAGAATTTCAGAAATTCAAGCCTCGTCTTCAAAACCTCCATACTTGATTTTTCATAAGTATAAAATTACATTACGAACCAATGCATCTTTCCTTCCCAAGGTGGTGTCAGAATCTATTATCAATCAGTCCATTAAGTATTCTTTCCTAAATTTGCAAACAAAGTTGAATATAAGTTGCATTTATTGGATGTTCACATTTACATTTTTATCTACATAGGACAAAAGAAATCAGAAAGACAAACCAATTGTTTGTTTCCTTTGCAGATCTGAAATTGAGTAAACCAGTCACAAAGTAACTTTAGTAAGATGGCTGACTGTATTTCTTTTATCTATAACAAATTAGGTCTTACCTTAACTAAACCTATAAGACCCCATTCATCAAGGTCATGGCAACTTCTTCAGTAATTCTATCCAGGTTTCCATGGACATTTGTGCAGCAGCAACTTGGGCAAGTCCTTATACCTTTAAAACTCATTACAGGTTAGATCTGACCTCAAGGAGTAGACCATATTTTGGTTCATCTGTGCTCAGTAATATCCTTCCCTAGAGTCCACCAGGGGTTTTAGGTAGCTGGGGACTCTGTCCCAACAGTTGAGGATAGAATGAAAATTGACATCATCAGATAAAGAAGTTATGTACTCACCAAAACATTCCATCTGTGTTGTCCATTTTCATTCTTCCTCAACTTCCCACCCACCGACCCCCATCCTTTATTTCTATAAACGTCTGTATGAATGAGATATAAGGACACCACTGTCCTTTTGATTGAGCTCCTGATATGTTTTTTTTTTCTATAGAACAAAAAAAAAATCAAGTAATCTCTGTGGTATCCCTGAAGTCTAAAAACAACCCACTAAACAAGTATAGTGGGTCCAAAAACAAAACAGTGTAAGAAACTTCTCTGTGTGGAAGATTTTCAGTCCATATATCTCTAGTTAATCACTGTATATTAATCAGATCAGATAATAGTAGTAGAAGTAGTAAACTTAAACTCTTCTTAAGTAAAAAAAAATATATATATATATATATATATATATATATATATATATATATATATATATAATTGTACAGAATTACTAAGTATTCAAAAGTAATCCAAGCAAGGCAGGCAGTCTGTTTCCAGTTGAAAATCCTTTATTAAGTACACAGCCACACGATCCAAGTAAAACAAAAATAAGAGTAATAGTTTCCTCACAAGCTTTATATATATATATATATATATATATATATATATATATATATATATATATATACTTTTTATCAGGCAAGGGAGTGGTTTATTGTGCTGTAAAACAAAATATTATTGGTACACATGTTAAATTCGCATCCCTTCCTCCATCAGTGTGACATTCGAGCTGGTCCTGCCCTACTCAATAGCTGTCATAATAATATAACCCTTATGTACTTAAATAAAATTTATAATGATGTGGTACCTGCTATTTAGCCATAAGACACAAAAGTTCATCACAAAAACGCCAAATTTAATAAACGAAGCTTTCGGGTTCACTACCCTTCATCAGCATATACAATCATCTTGTAACTATATTTATATAGAGGTTTAGTTAAAGTCACATGATAATACCAGCCACTAAGAAATCACATTAATAAAATTTACACATTGTAATTTAACTTTAAAATAGTACAAAACATTATATTCAGCTTTAAGAGATTACATATCAATATTCATATAAGATGTCAAGGTGATAAATAAAATATACTCAAAATATACATATAAAAAACACCTAAATAAGTCCTTCTATCACAAATTATCATGTTGTCGTTTAACCAATATAGGTTTTATACTGATAGCATTATTAAGGCCAGGATTAACATCAGCCTGCAGTCTTATTATCCACTGTAATTCTTTAATTTCCAATATATTATTTAAATCACCACCTCTTACACCCAGATCTACTATCTCTATACATCTAAACTTGAATCTATGCGTTGTATTCTCCATAATGTGCTTATATAGAGCATTTGTTTGAATTTTTCTATTAATTTCTGACTTGTGCTCAACAACACGATCTTTCAGTCTTCTTGTTGTTTTACCCACATAAAATTTTTCACAACAATTACAGGTAGCAAGATACACAAGTTTAGATGTATTGCAGGTGGCTTTACACTTAAAAACATAGCTAACATTACTTACTGGATGCCTAAAGCATTCATTTGCTTCTAGAATATCATCGCAACAGCTACAGTTATAACATTTAAAAGTTCCTAATTTAGTTTGTATTAAACATGCTTGTTTATTAAAATCCTTATAACACAAAATACTTTTTAGTGATTGTTGGTTCCTGTATGCAAAACTAGGTTTTGACCCTACTATTTTTTCTATTTCCGGCATAGCCATTAGGATCGGCCAGTTTTTTTCTATAATTTTGCAAATTCTGTAACTATATCCATTATATGTAGTTACATATCTAATTTTATCATATTTTGTCTTTATTTGTGATTCTGACTGAGCTAGTGTCTCTGATACCACAGTACTAAATATTGGTTTGTATTCTTGATTTCTACCTTTATTCACTTCCTCAATATATTTCTCTATCATAATTTCTGAGTACCCACCATTTTTAAATTCTTCCTTCATTTCTTTTATTTCTTTTACATACAGGTCATATTCAGTTGTCAGTCTACTCACTCTAATGAGTTGTGACTTAACTATGCCTCCAAAAATGTGTGTTGGGTGCATACTAGTTCTCTTTAGGTATCTCATCACCTGTACATCTTTTTTATGTATCATTGTTTCAAGTTTTCCATCTTTTTTATAAATCTTTACATCTAAATATATTATACTTTGGATTGAGTAGTTCATCTTGAATTTAAAAAATGGTGTTGTACTGTTCAGATAGGATAGATAGGTGTTTAACTCATATTCCGTCCCTTCCCAGACAAAAAAACAATCATCAACGAACCTTGTGTAACATTTTACATATTTGTTTAAATCATTCAAATCATTTAATATGTAATGCTTTTCCCAATAATAAAGAACTATATTGGCAAAAGTATTTGCCACCGATGTCCCCATAGCTACACCGGTTAGTTGCCTATATGGTACACCATCAAAGATAAATACATTTTTTGTTAACACTAAGTCTAATAGTGAACATAGATTTTCAATTTCACTAGGCTGAACTACAGAATACATCAATAAAAGCATCCTCACAGCTTCCACACCATAGTCAATAGGTATTACTGTAAACAACGACTCCACGTCTAGTGTTACAAATATACCATTTTCTGTTGCATTTGTATACCAATCATTTAGTTTATATAAAAAATGTATAGTATCCTTTATAACAGTGGTGCAATGAGGCAATAGCTTAGATAACTCTTTTTGCAAATACTTAGAGATGGGTTCTGTTACCCACCCTTTTCCTGAGACAATTGGTCTCAGTGGGGGATTTAAAAGTGACTTATGTATCTTTGGTATCCCATAAATCTGCGGTATCCTGGGACATGGGACAGAAAAATAATTAAACAAATCTAATGATATTTGCTCATTTAGTTGCATTTCATATATCTGCATATTAACTTGCATTATCTGGTTTTTCACCTCCAGAAAAGAAATTTTTTGAAATGTTGTAGCATCCGAAAGAAAAGTATTAAACACATTCATATAATATGCCCGATCCATTATCACAGTTGCCCCACCCTTGTCAGCCTGCTTAATTATTATCTCGTTGTTATTCTTTAAGGAAGTTAAAGTTTTATACTCATTATACGTCAAATTATATTTTCTTTCACTTTTTCCAGTATACATTGCCCTTAATTCTAATTCCACTATATTCATAAATGCTACTATCACTGGTGATAACTGCGGAACGAACACACTCAATTTCTTGTAACAATTATTATTAATAATAATTAATAATTAATGATGGTGTACCATATAGGCAACTAACCGGTGTAGCTATGGGGACATCGGTGGCAAATACTTTTGCCAATATAGTTCTTTATTATTGGGAAAAGCATTACATATTAAATGATTTGAATGATTTAAACAAATATGTAAAATGTTACACAAGGTTCGTTGATGATTGTTTTTTTGTCTGGGAAGGGACGGAATATGAGTTAAACACCTATCTATCCTATCTGAACAGTACAACACCATTTTTTAAATTCAAGATGAACTACTCAATCCAAAGTATAATATATTTAGATGTAAAGATTTATAAAAAAAGATGGAAAACTTGAAACAATGATACATAAAAAAGATGTACAGGTGATGAGATACCTAAAGAGAACTAGTATGCACCCAACACACATTTTTGGAGGCATAGTTAAGTCACAACTCATTAGAGTGAGTAGACTGACAACTGAATATGACCTGTATGTAAAAGAAATAAAAGAAATGAAGGAAGAATTTAAAAATGGTGGGTACTCAGAAATTATGATAGAGAAATATATTGAGGAAGTGAATAAAGGTAGAAATCAAGAATACAAACCAATATTTAGTACTGTGGTATCAGAGACACTAGCTCAGTCAGAATCACAAATAAAGACAAAATATGATAAAATTAGATATGTAACTACATATAATGGATATAGTTACAGAATTTGCAAAATTATAGAAAAAACTGGCCGATCCTAATGGCTATGCCGGAAATAGAAAAAATAGTAGGGTCAAAACCTAGTTTTGCATACAGGAACCAACAATCACTAAAACGTATTTTGTGTTATAAGGATTTTAATAAACAAGCATGTTTAATACAAACTAAATTAGGAACTTTTAAATGTTATAACTGTAGCTGTCGCGATGATATTCTAGAAGCAAATGAATGCTTTAGGCATCCAGTAAGTAATGTTAGCTATGTTTTTAAGTGTAAAGCCACCTGCAATACATCTAAACTTTAAAAAGTATTTTGTGTTATAAGGATTTTAATAAACAAGCATGTTTAATACAAACTAAATTAGGAACTTTTAAATGTTATAACTGTAGCTGTTGCGATGATATTCTAGAAGCAAATGAATGCTTTAGGCATCCAGTAAGTAATGTTAGCTATGTTTTTAAGTGTAAAGCCACCTGCAATACATCTAAACTTGTGTATCTTGCTACCTGTAATTGTTGTGAAAAATTTTATGTGGGTAAAACAACAAGAAGACTGAAAGATCATGTTGTTGAGCACAAGTCAGAAATTAATAGAAAAATTCAAACAAATGCTCTATATAAGCACATTATGGAGAATACAACGCATAGATTCAAGTTTAGATGTATAGAGATAGTAGATCTGGGTGTAAGAGGTGGTGATTTAAATAATATATTGGAAATTAAAGAATTACAGTGGATAATAAGACTGCAGGCTGATGTTAATCCTGGCCTTAATAATGCTATCAGTATAAAACCTATATTGGTTAAACGACAACATGATAATTTGTGATAGAAGGACTTATTTAGGTGTTTTTTATATGTATATTTTGAGTATATTTTATTTATCACCTTGACATCTTATATGAATATTGATATGTAATCTCTTAAAGCTGAATATAATGTTTTGTACTATTTTAAAGTTAAATTACAATGTGTAAATTTTATTAATGTGATTTCTTAGTGGCTGGTATTATCATGTGACTTTAACTAAACCTCTATATAAATGTAGTTACAAGATGATTGTATATGCTGATGAAGGGTAGTGAACCCGAAAGCTTTGTTTATTAAATTTGGCATTTTTGTGATGAACTTTTGTGTCTTATGGCTGAAAACTTTTGACTTTTGCTAGTACCTGCTATTTAACCAGATTATTAGCAAATCATTAAGTCTGTGATTTTATCCAAGACAATATACTACATGGCTGGAAATATATCAGTTAGTCCATTTGGCAATCAAAAAAAAAAAATATATATATATATATATATATATATATATATATATATATATATATACATCTACACTTTTTATGTAAAAAAATCAATTGTAAAAATCATATTCTATTTTCATAGCCTATTGTTAACAAGGATCACTTTTGCCCTTCTAGACTTCTTCAGGTCTGTGTACAAGAACCCCAAAAACCATCTATAAAAATATTATTGTATAATTAGTATTATTACACATAAGAAAAATCAGCAGTCCCAAGGATGAAGCAGCAAATAAGCACTAATAAAACCAAACCACCAATCTGGCCGAACAATGAAGGAAACCACCAGCAAATAGTGAAAAACAGTTTACTATCGCTTGCGTCCTCTTGGGAAGTGTGTTTGCTTTCCTTAGTGGCTTAGTGTTTGGGGCTCTACTGAGAGTGATAACATGTGTCGTGTTAGGTGTTACTTTTTCTGAGTGCCTTGGGTTGCTGAAGTTTAGCTCTGACAATAGGTGCTCTAGGCAATCTTTATTGTTTAGGAAGATTGCTTTTAAGTGCCTCAACACTCAGTAGTCTTTGTGTATTATATACTATGTGAGGTGGGTGGTGTTTGCGTGGGTTCTGCAACCTGATGTGCACTTATATGAGAGAGTTTAGCTTTCCAGTTTCATTTTGTAATTACACATCTCACATACTGCATCTTCTACTTTAAAGATTTCATGGTTGTCAGTAAATATGAGTCAGTTGCTACTGTGTCTTATGATGCTCATATACCAAGGTAGCTACAGAGAAGGTAGAAAATTGCATATCCATACTGTTCAATCCTTTGGTTTGTGAGCTACAAGGAGATGGTTTATTGGGATTAGAAGGCTATTAAGGGTGCTTTAAAGGTGCAGACTAGTAAGGGTGCATTGTTGGGGCAGATTATACTAAACAGTACTTAATTCTACTAACTTTAATGTTTGCACACTATTGAATTCTGCTAAATCTATAAGTAGTGCCACTAGATGTTCAATGAACTGCTCTAAGCTTCTCAGCAGGCAATATATTTGCTCTAAATTTCAGCACTGCTTTACTAGTTACAGTTTTATTGACTGTTTTACAGGGAAAATTTGCTTTCTATGTGTTTGCTACTGTACAGGACATTACTAACCCACACAAATTTGCAAACTTTGTAGCAGTACAGAAAAAAAAAAGAAAACAAAATAATGAGCCCTCTGGCTAATAAAATGACTACCCTACAAGTACTTTTGAATATTTCTCAACTCAGATAGACCAGGCAAACACATCTTACCACAAGATGAATAAACCCAGTCCTCCTAATGTAAAAACACAGTAAAAGAGACCCACGAGTACAATGCCAACACAAACCACTTAAACAACTAGCTGGAAATAAGGCAATTTTAGGACATTCTACAGCAGTAGCAGTGAGAGGAGGCGCAGTTTTTTTTACAAAATTTCAGTAAAATGCACACACAAAAGTAGGAAACAGTAACGATCACTCAAAATCATTTAAGTGTGATCTAGCAATCAAAGGTACTTAACTTTGCCTGGGTGGCACTAAATGCAAGTAAAACTTTTCTGGAATGCAGGCTAGGACTCCAAGCTTTATTGAACTCTAGCAAAATGAGCAGGAGACCGTATGTAGTAAAGGAGGTTTGCTCAAGAGCAATACTGGTTTGCTGAGTGGGCACTCAGTATCATTGATCAATGGAAAACAGTGGGTGGAAAGAGTACATAAATAGCTTATGCAACAGTCAATAGCTTAACATGTTAGTGAGAGATGGGGCAGACAAAGAATGCAAGCAGGTGAATGCTAAGCAGAATATAAGAACATTAAAGCACAAGCTGGAGTAGAGACAGTTCTCTCACTGTTGAACTTAGTTTATGGCATCAGACTATGCAGAAATATGCCCTTTTATGGAAAAATGCAGTAATAAATGACTAAGGCACAAATCTGGTAATAATAATAGTAGTAGTAGACAGTTCTCCCAAAACTACATAACTGCGCGGAAGATAGCTTCTTTGAAAGGTAGCCAGCACAGGAAGCTGTTATGAGAATCCTTTGTGGATTCTAAAGTCAGTGCTGAAAAGATGAGAGAAATTTAAGTGATCAAATGGTCAAGCTTCAGCTTTAACCTCTTCTCACAAAGTCCTTCTCTAAGACAGCCTTGTGCGTCGCTTGTCCATAGACTATCAAGGAACTGAATTTGGTGCATATGATTAGCTAAATGTGAGTACAGCAGCTCAGGTGTATCGCAGTTACCATCTAGATAGGCTTTATCCCTTGGTGTCACTGCTGATCTTCTGTGTTAAACACTTTAGAGGCTGACTAAACCTTGCCAGCTCTTGCTAAGTAAGTACTTGATTTTCTTCAGATAATATTGAGGTGTTAAACATGGGCAGAAGAAGCCTTCTGATGTTCTTCATTCGATTACTGTTGCAGTATTCCTCCCTTATGGGACATATCCTTCTGAAGATCTCATATGTCCGGCAACTCTGCAAAAGCTTAGGGATCTTCCCCATATGCCATCCATTTGACCTGTGATGTATGTACGAGACTACCTGCTGGTACTTAAGGGACATGCAAGGGTGAAAATCCTCAGAAATTTCTTGCCACCAGTCCATGAATGAAGACTTTGTCTACATCTTGGTCTGTTTACTATGTAGTCTGCTGTAGTAATTGTTGCAGAAAAATACACATGTGCAGACCCTTCCTTGTGTTCAACTTTACCTTTATTTCATGATAAAAGAGTAAATAAGACTGAGTTTGACAAATACTGTATAAAGATAGACATACTCAATCTCTTTTTTGTTTATGTCCTGATTATGATTACAGAAACTGTTCTATTTGCCAATCTTTTGTACCTAAAACCATAAGAAGGCCTTAAACTTTGTAGGTTCATAGGTAGGTTCTAGGCTATTGGCCCAAGGGCCTATATAAGCCTAGCCAAAAAGGTAGGCTGGCTTTTGCCACCCAAGAAAATTATTTTCCTGTGCCCCTGTCGAGCAGAGCCGCTGAGGTGATCCCCAGGGTGAATTTACTATTTCCCATCCAATCATCAAGATTTTTCTTGGAGTGCTAATGAGGATCTTTGTTTGATATAGATAGGTAATTTGTTCCAGAATATGGGAAGTCTCTGGGACAGGAATCTATTCCTCCACCATGTTCTGTTTATTGTAGTGACAAGGTTTAGGTCCCTAGAGCATGTAGCTCGGAGGGATTGGGATTTTATTAAGTGGAGCATGTACAACATTTCTGGGTTTGATATAGCTTTGTATGTTAGGCAGAGATCGCCTTTGAGTAGGTGGTATGTGATGGAGTAAAGCTGGAGTTTTTTGAGATGGTCTGCACAGGGCATCTGTTTGAGGCTGGTAATCTTCTCTGTGAGGTATTTCTGTAGCCTTTCCAGTTGTTGTAGATGTCTTGTGAGGTACATACCAAAAAGGGCGTTGTACTCTATAATGGGTCTAATGAGTGACAAGTAGAGGAGAACAATGACCTCTTTTTTTCCTGGATGAGAAACCTTTTGTGAAGAGGTGTGCCATGTAGAAGGATTTCCTGACTACTGTGGCGATGTGATTATCAAAGGAGAGACTACTGTCCACCTGTATCCCAAGGTCTCTTATCACACTTTCGGTGTTAAGTAGACTACCACCTATGTGGTAGCTCATGGGTACAGAGTTTTACCAAAGGGGATGACAATACACTTTTTGGCATTGAGCTTGAGGCTATGGCTTTGACACCAGACATCTGTCTCCGTGAGGCCCTTTTGTAGGATGTCCACATTGTTAGGAGTTTCGATTATGCTCCTAATTTGCAGTCATCTGCGAACTTCATTAGCCAAAGACCTTCTGTATTAGACTGTACTTCAGAAAAGTAGACACCAAACAAGAGAGGGTACAGGACTGAACCCTGTGGTATTCCACTTGTCACTGGTCTGAAGTCGGATTTGGAGTCTGCTATTTTCAGTGTGGGTTCTGTCAGTGAGCCAGTTGGCAACCCATCTTGTGAAATAGGGATTTATACCTAGTTTAGTGAGTTTATCTATAATTACAGAGTGGGGGATGGTGTCAAAAGCCTTGGCGAGATGTAGATAGGCAATGTGAACTACCTTACCCTCGTCTACAGCTTTGGTGACTGCTTCAAAAAAGTCTATTTTACAAACATGAACTGGGTGGGGTCCAGAGTTTGGAGATTACGAATGTCTTTGTGTATAAGATCCATGATGATACGTTCCATGGCCTTGCAAGACCAGGCTCATTAGGCTAAGGGGGCGGTAGTTCCCGGGGTCCGTGGTGGCTCCCCCTTTGTGGAGTGGGATAACAGTCGCTGTGCACCATTCAGTGGGCACAAAGCCTGAAGTGAGGCTATGATTGAACATGGTGCTTAGGTGGGGTGACAGTCAATTCTGCAGTTCATGTAGAACGCAGCCTGGGATGTTGTCAAGTCCCATGGATGCTGTGTTCTTGGCATTGGAGATTGTGTTTTTTACCTGTGCAGTCGTGATTACAGGAACTTTGCATTCTTCCTGTACATTGAAAATAACAGAGTTTAGGCTTTCGCTCATGTCAAGATTGCTTCTGAGTCATCTGCCTTGGGCTTCCTCCTTGAACCTAAATAGAAATTTAAAAAATCAAAAGAAGAAGCCAAGTATTGAGGGAAATCTTCTTTTTCTAGTTAGTTGGTGTCAGATATCTTCAGTAAAAGCTCTTGATCTGTGCATACTGTATCTGTGCCCACTGTTGAGAGCCTTGAGGAGGGTGACACTGTGCAGGACTTGAGCACTTCCCAACTGACCAAATGGATGACCGATTTGGCAGAGAAAGGAGCGCCAAGGCTGATTCCTTCTTAAGTAACATTTGGATTTCCACAGCTGATGGTCTATGATGTTGTCCCAGATACCCTTATGGAGGTTCATCATTCTAAGAAATTGAAACAAAAATGTGAACATATTTCTCCACCTGCTACTGTGCCTCTATCCTTAAGAGATCCTAAGCAGGAGTGGTTTAATTTTTCCCCAGCAGTTATTTAAATCTGTCATGGCCTTTGTTTGCCCAGTTTCCCTCTCCTCCTACTTCCACCCAAAATAATAAAAAAAGTGAATTCCCTTCTGAAGAACTTGCTTCTGACTCAGACACTGATAGCCATGATTATGCATCTAAAATAGAATTCTGCTTTGTGTTTTGAATCAGAGGTAAACGACAACCTGTCTTTAGACTCTTCCCATGAATAGCTCAACTTTCAAATGGCTTAGTGATACATCACTGTGGCTATGGTGTGCAGGGTCCTAGGTTTGAGACTTGGACGGAAATAATATTTGTAAGACTATGGAGCATTTTGGATTCACAAAAGAAGGTACTAAATACTATTGAACATGGAGGTGATTAAACCCTCTGCTGTTCCACCAGTTTTAGATACTGTAGACAATTTTTTTGTTAGTTTCTTTGGCTGCAGATCCCGACCACCTGCACTTAAGAAGTCAGATAGGTTGTTTAAAGTACTGGGAAGTCATAAGTTCCTTTATACAAACCCTTTGTCTGGTCTTGTTGTTATTTTGTTACTATCAGATAAGTTATCAACACTACTACCCACCATCAATGCTTTCTCTCTAGTGTCAAG